>NC_043985.1:33734291-34004291 GCF_902150065.1 Myripristis murdjan
ATTCAAATGTTGCCTCCTGTCACGATGCAGTTTGTGCATACAGGGCTCCAAAGGGAAATAAGTTATGTAGGGAGATATTCTCCACCTCCAGGGGGCGACGCAGAGCCAAACAGAGTCAAATGAGCAGTGTTCAATGGGACTAAATGATGCTCTGCTCTCTAAATGATGAGTTTTTCTTCACTTTGCATTGTTTTGATTTGATGTATTTCGGCTGAAACAGGAAGTTTGAGGGCACGGCGGTTCGGGGAAGGATCATTCACCGGTGCAAACTAACAGGAAATCAGTTTGGGAGAGAGAGACACTTTTATTTTGAAGGGACAGGTGGATGAGAGAGGATGTTTAAAGGTTTTACTGGTTGAACTTTTAATTTGCAGCCACTGGTGCAGGATGATGTCACTGTTTAAGATGCTCTGTTTGCAGGACGTTGAGGTCATGTGAGGTCGTTTCATGGAGACTTTAAATTAATTTTTTTTTTTCCTGATCGTCCACCCTTGCAGATGAAGCACTGCTGACTCTGTCAATGTTAAAATGTGGGGGAAAAATCTAATTAAAGTGAAATGTTGCAGAGTGACTGTGGGAAATGTAAACTAGACGTAGAGAGAAGACAGAAGGCCGTGGCTTTAAAGGAACACTCCAACATTTTCGGCAAAATCTACTTTTTCTGACTTACACAGACTGAGACAAGACGTTCGATAGCATTTTCACTTCTGTATGTCCAGAGGTGTCTGACTCACACGGTGGATCATGTGGTTCAAATCCACAGGATCCATGGTCCTGGTGCTTCAGTAACATGTGTAATCACAACACTGTGGTCTCTGTCCCGGGACGCCTCGGCCCTGTCCCGTCCCGTCCGTCTCCTGTCCTCTGTGATCAGGTTTCCCTCAGAGAGCGTCAGGTTGTTGGCGTGCGAGCGAGTCGGACAGTAACAGATCATTATAACACCATGAAAACAGCAGCGGCCGGTGAACACGGCTCAATAATTCATCTGTTTTTGCAGCCCAGCGCCTGCATAATGCATGAGTGTTTGGCAAAGGGAGGTGGGGAACGAAAGCAGGATGGAGGAGCAGCACGGTCCTGACTGGAGAAAAAAAAACAAAAAACAACTTCACACTTTCAGAGGCTGAAAACAGAATAATGTGTGTGACAGGATCAGCACACACACACACACACACACACACCGTATGGCCGGTGTGTTGCTCCAGCAAAATTATCAATTAAAGATTTTACAGACGAGATCCTCATCAAACAATCTGACATATGTTTTACCATTTTACACCAACATGAGAAGAATGGGGTTTATATAGTGAGACAGGCAGTGACATCACCACTATAGATCAATCAAAATCATTGACATGGTATACAGATTATATATGAAAACAATGCACACATACACAATGTACATATATCATCCCGTAGTCATGAGTCATGAGACTTTATTGTGTTATCCTGACTAATTTTGTTGTGCTGTACCTGCTCATGTGTGTGCTGTATTATTTAATCAGTCAAATACAATCAATCAATCAATCAATCAATCACTCATCAAAGGCATATACAAATTAAATAAATCAACACAATACATTTAATTGTTAAAGGTAAAGACCACTGCAGTCACTTACTTTTTTTTTTTTACTTATTTTTTTTTGTCTGTGTTCTTTTTGTAAAGGATATATTTATGTAATTTGTATTTCTGTGTATTTCTCTGTAATTTCTACACATGTGAAGCACTTTGTAACTGTGTGTGCAGCATAAATAAAGCTTTACTTACTTTTCACCAGCCAAATTCTTTTTTCTTTAAATTATTATTACATGGGATGTGTTGCAACTGCACTCATCTCATCATTATAATGTAATATAAAATAAAATACCATAATCTATAGGTTTTTCTGGGCAGGTGACGTGTGACTGCTCTGTGTTCATGCTGGATCATACAGGGAGGCTCTCTGTGTGGCGCTGATGACGCCCTCTAGTGGTGTGTGGGTCAACCTGCAGGCTGGGGCCATGTGAGGACACGCCAGTGGGGCCCCTGAGGTCCCTGAGGCCCCCTCGGCCCCTGAGGTCCGGCTCTGAGCCTCGTTCTGTGAAGCCAAGATAAAAATCACAGAGCAGATCGTGTTGTCATGTCGCTGTGGGAAAGGTTTGAGTTTCACAGCTGAAACTTGTCAGATCTCAGCCGCCCCGCCTCCCTCAGTGTGCGAGGGATGAAACGTCACAACAGCAGTTTTTATTGGCCAGATCTCTATAACATGTATTTGGTAAATTGTTTAAAATTGAGGGAAGCAGTGCTGGGCGATTTGGACAAAATTAAATATCACCACATCTTTGACCAAATACCTCAGTGTGAGAAAGTAATGTAGGACTGAATATAATGACCGAGCAGGTAAAGACAAATAATAATAATTATAATAATGATAATAATGATAAAATAAAAAAAAGCTGGAACAGTCTGATAAGTTCAGGAAACTGCGTCCCTTCACAGTAACGCAGAATTTAAAACAGAAGAAGACACTTAATGCCACTTCTTGATATTACAGGATCTGAAGTCCCAGATCACAATATTGATAAGAAATCAATATATCACCCAACCTGAGGGGGGAGTTACTTTTTTTTTTTTTTTTTTAGTTGGGTTCACTGGCAGTTTTGTTTGTCTGATTGTGTTTTTTTAATATATATTTCATTACCTGTAATTAGCTCCCTAAACACTTTTACTCTTTAATGTCTTTAATTATAATATAATGAATTATAATACCCCTCTATGTACTATAATATCCCCTCCACACATGCTTTCTGATGTAGATGTAAATACTTGTTAATTGATTTTTTAAATTGGCTTGGCTTTATTAATGACCTCATTTGCATAATAACTTCATTAGCATATCTGCTTTGTTTAATACATCATGGTGATTATGTCAGGATACTGGTCAGTTTGGGCTCTTAAAGACACACACACTGCACACACACTGCACACACACTGAGGTAACGTTACAGCTGTGTGCTTCAGCCGGTGTCACATTTAACATGTTTTTTTTTGTTTTGTTTTTGTCATTAGTAACCATGGAATATCTATTTGTTTATTGTTTGTTTGTCTGTAACATTGGAATATTTTAAAATAAATGTTACTGACTCAGCTTTCAAAATACATTCAACATGCAGACAAAGGCAGAAGTGGCCTGTATGATACAGACATAACTTAACAGAATGAAAGTAAGTGAGATGACAAAGAAAATACATAAAATTTTGAAAAAATACAACAAATGTAAAGAAAAGGAAAACGATAATTATTTTAAAATATTTTAAGATTAAATTATACGATTGTAACGACTGAGAATGCACATACTTTTTGTGTTTAACTACTTTTTGCCAGAATAAGATTTTTTTTCATAAATCTTTATTGAAAACACAAATATGCAAACATTTCAGACATGTGCTCAACATTATGATTTACAAAGAAAAAATACTGAATAAATAATTATTCTAATACAAAACATCACTGGGAAAAATAGACTCCATTAATAAAAAAAAAAAAAATCACTAGAGAATAAAAACAGCACATTCATATTTCTATTTTTTTTTATAATCCTTGTTTATAGTGTTTATATTGCTTACTGCTATTTATCATGTGTATACTGTATATTTCTTCTAAATTTGCACATTGACCTACCTCTATGCACATTTTATACACCCATGAACACGGTTTTTTCTTCTTTTTTTTTGTTGCACATTGCTTTTTGCACACTGGGTTGTACTCAGATCTTATTCTGCTGTAGGCTACTTAGATCTTATTCTTTATTTTTTTTTTTTTAATCTTTTTTATTTTATTTAATCTGTAATCTGTGGATACTGCTGAAAAACTGTGAATTTCCTGCGGGATGAATAAAGTATCTATCTATCTATCTATCTATCTATCTATCTATCTATCTATCTATCTATCTATCTATCCACACA
This sequence comes from Myripristis murdjan, assembly GCF_902150065.1. Lineage (NCBI taxonomy): Eukaryota > Metazoa > Chordata > Actinopteri > Holocentriformes > Holocentridae > Myripristis > Myripristis murdjan. The sequence continues at coordinate 33,738,234 of NC_043985.1, forward strand.
TCAGTTATTCCTCTTTAAAGAGTCACAGTGCAGGTTGACAGTTTATTACTTTTTTTTTTTTTTAGTGTTTATAAGTTTGATATTCTTTATATATTCTTTAAATTCACATGAAAAGAAAGGCAGTGATATTGTGGACAAGCTTTGTAAATCTGCATTTATGTTTTTTAAATTATTGGAAAAAAAAAAAAATGTTTACGTCATATAGCGGCGACAGTGTGGCGTGTTTTTCCCGGATTGGTAGTGCGCCTGCGCAGTGCTGGGAGTCCTTGGCTGGTCGGCCTGCTGTAGGTGACTGATCCTGCGACGGGACACACACTCACAACATGCAGAGCTGGAACCAGTTATATCGCACTTTGGCGACGGTAAGGACGCCTCTCCGCTCACCGCCGGCCGGCCCCTGTGGCCCGGCCCGGCCCCGAGCAGCAGCCAGCCGCTGTTTGACCCGAGCTGCCCGGGTTAACAGCGTCCCGTCGCGCCGCCGCTGCCCGGGGCCTTGCGGCTCGCTGGGTTAGGGTTAGCTAACAGGCGCCGGAGCTCCACTCAGAAATACAGCAGATTAACGCTGCCGTGCTTATCGGCCAACAAACCAGCCTCGTAAAACATGACGTGAGGTTTTTATTTAATCTACAGGTTCCTGAGGTGAAGTCGGCGTTCACACCTTCCGCCGAAAAGCTCCTGTTTTTATTAAACTAGCGACCTTTACACATGTGACCGTGTCGCTCCGCAGTCTCTCCCAGGTATAACACCTTCACTGTCCGCACACGGAGAGCCTCGGCACCTCCTGCAAAACCGGCTCAAAGTCACACAGAGACGCTGCTGGCTGGATTATTGCACCGCCGAATTGAAAAGCGTCTTGTAAATGTTCAGAAATCGTGTCGACTCAAGTTTGTGGCGTTGAATTTTGCCGATGAGCAAGGCAGGTTTACATTCACCCGATGTTGTGAGTGAAGCCTGGCGTGTGGTTTCTAGCTAGCCGTGCTAGTTAGCGGTGTTACCCAACCCGTGGCTCGGTTTATGTCACCGGCCCGGCCGCTGGTGGCTCGTCGCCATGAACCAGAAACAAACTGTGTCACTAAGAGAAGACGGAACCATGACACCTCCCTCAGCTGGGTGATGAAAGCCGTGTTTACCTGCTACCTGACCGGCGTCTGAGCAGCCAGGCAGGCAGGTAGGTAGGTAGGTAGGTAGATACTTTATTCATCCCGCAGGAAATTCACATTTTCTTCAGCAGTATCCACAGATTACAGATTAAGTACATAAAAAAACAGAAATAAAGAATAAGATCTGAGTACAACAGAATAACCTAAGTATAACCCAAGTGTGCAAAACGCAATGTGCAACAAAAAAAACAGAAAAAACCGTGTGCATGGGTGTATAAAATGTGCATAGAGGTAGGTCAATGTGCAGTGGATGTCATACACACTGTGTGTACTGCACATTACTGCAATACAGATTAAATCAGAACCAAAGTACTGTGATAGTATTGAATCAGGAGATAAACACATGGTCTCAGACTCAAACCCAAACCACTGACAACATGTGGGAATGAAGCTCACACCTGTCCTGAGGTGTAAGTCTGTTTTGGAAGACATAATGTGATGTTGGTGGGTGTTTGGGCGATATTCACAGGAATACCTGGATATTGATATTGTGACAGTGTCTCAGGGATGACAGTCGGGGTTATCCTGAGAGATTAGTGATAAACTGTGCTGTTTAAACTGTTAATACTTCTGTTTAAATTGTTCATATTTCTATCTTTTTATAATCCTTGTTTATAGTGTTTATATTGCTTACTGCTATTTATCATGTGTATACTGTATATTTCTTCTAAATTTGCACATTGACCTACCTCTATGCACATTTTATACATTTATTTTTTATTTTATTTTTTTTTTGCACACTGGGTTGTACTTAGATCTTATTCTGTTGTACTTAGATCTTATTCTTTATTTTTATTTTTATTTTTTATTTTTTATTTACTTAATCTGTAATCTGTGGATACTGCTGAAAAAATGTGAATTTCCTGCGGGATGAATAAAGTATCTATCTATCTATCTATCTATCTATAAACCAACATCAGTAATGTGGCTGTGATGACCAATCAGGGAAAACAACAGAAAACTGCATCCTGTTACTGTAAACCAGCTTTTAAAACCAGGATAAGACGTCATATTATCATATCCAGAATCCCAGATGATACCTGGTTTCATAGTGCAGCACCAGTGTAATACCAGTATATCGCCTGGCCCGGTTTAAAATGTGCTTCCCCGGCAGCGTGTCCTCCTCATGTCCTTGGCATGTGTTGTTTTGGCCGCGGCTCCATGAAATCACGGTGGAGGAAACTCGAGATATCACAAACGGAGAGCTGTGTTTATCGGGACCGAGCTTGTTTGTTTAATTCTCTTAATCTTGGGAATTGTTTTTAAAATTTGCTTTTATCATATGCAGCAGCCGAACACGGGAAAACAATCTGAAATATATATGATTTTTTTTCTACTTCCCTGCTTTTAGGAAGGCACAGCTTCAGGGAAAAACATTATTTTTTTATGGGAATCAAATTTTGGCAGACCACCGATGTGATTTGATGCCGGCAGTGCTCGACTTTCAGTTTGCTTGTAAGGCTAATGTTAGCAAAGCCACTGTAAATCATCCAGTTTGCTGCCTGGTGTCTTAACATGTCTTTTGTGTGTGTGTGTGTGTGTGTGTGTTTTGATCCCACAGCGGGGCCACCACCTCCCCTGCAAGCTCCACGGTGCTTCAGTCGTGTCCGTCAGAACGTACGCTGACAAAGCAGCAAGTAAGCAGACGATTTATGAGCCCTAATCACCTTGTTCTCATTAGCAGCCTGTTACCTGTGCATCACCTGTACTCTGGCCTCGGGCTGTGCAGTAGTCGATACCAAGACCAGTGAATTTCCACGAGTCTTGATACCTGAAGACAATTTAACCGTAACCCTGGCAGAAAGGAAAAATAATCTTTGCTGTAGTGTTGTCTGGCTCCCTGGGTGTGAGTCCACATTGAATCTTCTCATTAGCTGCTGGCAATATAAGAATGACCAGGTTCCCATTTTTTTTTGTATAATTACAATTATTTGAAAAAAAAAAAAAAAAAAAAAAAAATCAAATCAGGCTGTGTCTTGATTTGTCTAATACCCCTTAAAATTTTACTCTGAATATCATCCACAAAATACCAGAATAATCAGCCATAGCAGCTACATACCACTTTGTGTGATTTTTTTTTTTTTTTATGCTTGGTCCTTATTTTCTGCCAAGTTCCTATATTATATCAATTAAATTTATTTCTCTTGATGTTGACAAAAACTACAGTGATTAACATCTGTTATAGGATAGTGTCAGTCCTAAATGCAGTGTATTGTTTAATGAATAGAAATAAACTGGAAGATAATTAATTACAAATTAACATGAGCCGCAGTTTTCTGTCAGCGTTCTTCTCTGGCCACGGGAATAATTTCTTTGTCCTCCTCATAGCGCTCCATGATGACAGTTTGTTCCTCCTGAGTGAAGTAGGCGGCAGGCACACGTGACCAAGTCACATGACCAAGCGGCCCACACACACACACACACACACACACACACACACACACACACACACACACAGCTCAGAGGAGAGCCCGGCCTCACAAAGCCACTTGATCACCAGTGTCGTGATACCAGTTATCTCTAATTGGGGCTTTAGGTTTAGTCGAGCAGCTCAGTGCAGCGCTCTGCTTTCCCTGCAGATTGAGGCCCCGTGGCCCCGTGGCTCTGCTCCTCTGTGGCCCCGTGGCCCCGTGGCCCTGTTGTTGTACCAGGAGCCTCTCTGTCCTTTAGCAGAGCGGTGTGTTATCTCTCCTCGAGCTGCTGTGATGATAAGTTTGCGGTGTGTTTCCTCCCTGCAGTCGATGCCGACGTCACGGTGGTGGGCTCCGGGCCAGGCGGCTACGTCGCCGCCATCAAAGCCGCCCAGCTCGGCTTTAAGGTGAGCTCCCCGTCACGCCGCCGGCATGTCGAGGCTTTCAAGGCGGGGTCCCTGAAGGCTCGTCAGGGCGTCCTCAGCAAAATGCCGACTAGTTTTAATAATGTTTTTTCCAGGAGTACCAAAAAGTATACATGATTATTTTAACATTTTGTTTTAATCTCACCACTTTTATTCTCACTATTTATTAGTGTTCAAAAATAATCTCTCAACAGTTTCATTCTTAATGCAAACCAAAATATTCTTCAGTATTAGGGTCACTTCACCCTAACCCTAACCCGAAACATGTCAAAGTTTGAAAAACCCTAAAATATTAGAGTTTATTTGAAGTGTAATAGATAACGTGTGGTATTTGTGTTTTTGTTGAAAAATGAGATGTTGTTTCTGTCATGTTTACAGCAGATTTTTTTCCTCCCCCTCTAACAGACAGTGTGTGTTGAGAAGAACGCCACTCTGGGCGGGACGTGCCTGAATGTCGGCTGCATCCCGTCCAAGGTAAAAACCTTTTCTCTGATCATGTGAGACGCTCATGTGAGATTATTTTAGCCACATGGTTGATTTTCTTCTCAACTACTTTTGTTAGCGAAGCTCTGACGGTTACTCCTGACATTAACGATAATTATAATTATAATAATGATAATGTGTGATGTGCTTTAGTTTTATGAAAGGCATCATTATCAGTCGGAGGTGGTCGCTTTGTTTTGATGAGCGGATGCATCATATAGGAATGAAACTCTTGTAAGAAGCTCATAAAATTCAATAGGAGACAAAAACATTTCCTGATAATTAACTAGGAGCTGTTTATTTTTGGTCCAGTGCAGCTGACAATTAGAGAAGGGTTTATGTTTCTGGTGGCTCACTAATGTTCTGTGTGTTTTGAGCAGAAAAATGAAAAACCGATGTTGGTGTTTTGTCTCCGCAGGCTCTGCTGAACAACTCCTACCTTTACCACATGGCTCACGGCAAGGACTTCGAAAGCAGAGGCATCGAAAGTAAGAAGTTAAACTGGGATTTCACAGGACGTAGGGAGGCGGGGCTCGACTCCTCTCACTGGAAAAGCCACGCCCACTGGAGCGGAAAACAAAACATATATATATTTACTGATCAATACAACCAAATATGAAGCAGCAGTCAAAGCACCTGCAGCGAGCTCGTCTGTGCCTCACTAAAAGTTATTGTGAAATTTTATAGGAAAGTAGTTTTGGTAGAGACTGAAATCATATTTAAATTCTACTATTTTTCATTAGCCTCCATGATTTATCCATTGATTTTAATGAGCTAAAAAAAAAGACAGGTGGATATTTGACGTCCTGGTCAGCCACTCACATCTTACTGCCACTTTTCTCTTGTTAACAATTTGGTTATTCTGTTTGAATCTTTAAAAAAAAAAAAAAAAAAAAAACAGATTCTTGACTTTGGTGGTTGTGCTTCCCATCTCACAGCAGGTCCGGGGCATTTCTTCTTCACATTTCTTCTTTGCATTTCTTCCACTCAAAAATGTGCTTTTCTTCTTCTTCAAAGTTCTGCGCATTTTTAATGAGGGCTAGATTTAGAGTGACATTTAAGGCACGGAGTGATGTTTTTTCATGGAAACAAACTTAGAAATATGTGATATTGATGGTAAGAGATGGTATTTTAGGGGCTTAAATGACCGCAGAGCGACTTTAACGTTCTGCTGCTGTCAGGTGGAAACGACACAAACACAGTAATATTTTTTCTCTCTCTTATGTAAATATCTCCATGGTTGTTTGGTCGTTTGGTGACTTTCATGAACTTTTGTGGCCTCGAGACGAGAGACGTTCTCTGTGTTCCTTTCAGCTGTTTGTGAGGACAGTGAAGTTTTCTCTGTTAGGAAATTTCAAGCACGTATTGTTGAGTGTGTTTTATTTCATTTTATGATCCATGTCAGCCTCCATCAGAAGGCTTTGGCAGGCACCAATCAGTGGGAGTGAAAATCTGCCAAATAATGTGCCGGATGTTTTCACTGCTTTGTGTGCTGAACTTGAATAACCCCCCGTCTCTCTCTCTCTCTCTCTTCTCTCTCTCTCTCTCTCTCTTTCTCTCTCTCTCCCTCCCTCCCTCCCTCAGTCTCTGGCATCACGTTGAACTTGGAGAAGATGATGTCTCAGAAGAGCGGGGCGGTCAAAGCGCTGACCGGGGGAATCGCACATCTATTCAAACAGAACAAGGTGAGGCCTTTTTTTTTTTTTTTTTTTTTTTTTAACCTCGCCTGCATGCCACACTGGAAGATGTTCAGGAAGGGAGCAGAAGACGGTTCACACGTCTTCAAAACAGAGCAGCCGTTTAGTTTAAAAAGTGTGAAAAATAAAAAGTCTGCTGGGAAACGATCAGAGCTCAAAGTGACGTCTCCCTCCGTCTGACCAGCAGCCAAAAACACAAAAGATTATTTTTATAAAGATATGAGTGGAGGAAAGGAAGACTGGCTGGATCAAATTATTATAATTATTTCAGTGGATTATTTTAGTATTTAACCCCCTGAACCCCAAACCCACCGGCGGGATAGAAAGACATGTATTTTTTAAAAAATCGCCAAAATTCAACCGTTTATCATAGCTGGAAGCTTTAAAAACCTGTTTTTTCGTCGGAATTTGAATTTTCTGACGGTCCCTGAATGCAACATGTCCGACTTCGGTTTAGCGGTAGAAAAAAGGACGAAACTAAGGCTAAAAAAGTGATTTTTCATTCAAATCATTTTATTATACATGCTTCATTCAACAATTCGCCAAAAAATAGTCGTTTACTCAATCCAGATCATTCAAAAAACAGAAAATTCTGCGGTCTTCAGCGGATCTGAGACATCTTGATTGATTCAGGTGAGCCCAACAGTCGTGTGACAAAAATTCACTGAATTTCAGTGTGTAGGCAGCAGTAGTAACATGGAAGGGCTCAAGGCAGTAAAAACGCCTAAGTTTATACAGGTTGGAAAATAATACATCATGTGAAGCCCTACTTTTTTTTCCCTGAATCAGTGACACTTGTGGGCACCTGAAAAAATGTTCTGTACATTTATTCCAGTTTTTCTCGATTTTTGTAAAATAAATTATCAAAAAAAATCAGTTTGCCTTTTTTATTTTTTTATTATTTATGGCACTATAACTCTTTCATACTATGTGAAAGACATTTTTGAATGGCTTCACGTGATAGCCACAGCTGTGCTGTTTCCATAGAGGTGCAGCACTTGTAATTGCAGTGAAAAACAAGCCCACAGTGAGCCAAAATGTGAGGGGAGCAGAAAACGCCCCAAAACTGCTTGGGGTTCAGAGGGTTAACTGATGAGCCAGTCTCAGCATCAGTACTGAGGGCTGATGCAGCTTCTACAGGTGTGTGTGTGAGGCCGGTGCTGACAGTGTGATGTCTCAGGTGACCCACGTGAACGGCTTTGGGAGGGTGACGGGGAAGAACCAGGTGACGGCCACGTCTGCCGACGGCAGCGAGCAGGTCATCAACACCAAGAACATCCTCATCGCCACGGGCTCCGAGGTCACGCCCTTCCCCGGGATCCAGGTACGGCTCGTTTTAACTCGGGACGCGTTCAGGATCAGGATCAGGACCAGAAGAGCTGCTCGTGTGTTTTTTCTCCTGTTGGTTTAACATGTCGTTTTGCTGCAGGAGCATGTGTGTTTTAGTTGACTGTAATTCCATTGTTGCTGTTGACTTATTTGAATAATCGAATCATTTTGGCACAAGTAAAGTGTCTCTTAGTAAAATTAAAGAGTTTGTAAATGAGTCAGTTGAATTTTGTGTTTTGCAGATTGATGAGGAGACCGTCGTGTCGTCGACGGGCGCTCTGTCGCTGAAGAAGGTTCCCGAGGAGCTCATCGTCATCGGAGCCGGCGTCATCGGAGTCGAGCTGGTCGGTTTATTCATTTATTTATTTATTTATTTATGTTTTATTGGATGGAGGCTGACACAGTGTACACAGACACAGTGCAGTCAGTTATAGAATATGTATTTATTTCCATCAGTCAGATATGTGTGTGTGTGTCGTGCAGGGCTGGTATATTTCTGTCAGTCAGACGTGTGTGTGTGTGTGTGTGTGTGTGTGTGTGGTGCAGGGCTCGGTGTGGCAGCGTCTGGGCTCCAAGGTCACGGCGGTGGAGTTCCTGGGTCACGTGGGCGGCATGGGCATCGACATGGAGATCTCCAAGAACTTCCAGCGCATCCTGCAGAAGCAGGGCGTCAAGTTCAAGCTCAGCACCAAAGTCATGGGCGCCACCAAGCGGCCCGACGGCAAGATCGACGTGGCGTGAGTGTTTCCACATGTTACCCAGGTTCCCCTGGGGATCAGTAAAGTCTTTCTGGTTGTGTGTCCTGCCTGGGAAGGTCTGCAAGTCCTGTCCTTTAGTTCCACCTCTAACCGTCTGCATCTCCGTCCCTCAAACAGCATCCAGATCAGTTTAACGTCTCAGTGTTTCTGATCCTTTAAGTCCAGTTCTGTTCCAGTTCCCCAGTTGGCTGCAGCTGAATCAGACTGAGAGTCTGCAGAGACTCAAACACACAAACACTCAGGAGGAAACGGGTGTTTTCACAAAATACATCACAAACAGAACAGCTGAGGCTGTTCACTGCAGATCTCCAAACTCATGAAACAGAAGCATGGAAAGCTGTTTCTCTTTAATCTTGTAAAATGAGAACTCATTAAAATCTATTACTGTGATTACCAGGGTTTTTTTTTTTTTTTTTTTTAAGGGGTTCCTGTTCATTCAGCCTTTCAGTGCAGCAGAAAGTGGCACATTTAATTTTAGGGAAAAAACAGACCTGAATAAACAAACTCCTGGAGACGAGTTATGAATCAGAAACACTGAAAACTGTAGACCTGTAAGGTTGAAAGGTAAGAGGTCTAACTGTGTGTGTGTGTGTGTGTGTGTGTGTGTGTGTGTGTGTGTGTGTGTGTGTGTGTGCGCGTGCAGAGTGGAGGCGGCGGCCGGAGGGAAGGGCGAGACGCTGACGTGCGACGTGCTGCTGGTTTGTATCGGCAGACGACCTTTCACCCAGAACCTGGGCCTGGAGACGGTGGGCATCGAGCTGGACAACAGGGGGCGCATCCCCATCAACAACCGCTTCCAGACCAAAGTGCCCAGGTGAGTCTCACTCACACACACACACACACACACACACACACACACCCCATGTTTCTGATGAATCTCACAACATAATCTGCATAAAAACTCAACGTTCATCCGACAAAGTATTTAATCTCTCTCTCTCTCTCTCTCTCTCTCTCTCTCAGTATCTATGCGATCGGGGACGTGGTCGCCGGCCCCATGTTGGCCCACAAGGCCGAGGACGAGGGCATCATCTGTGTGGAGGGCATGGCGGGCGGCGCCGTGCACATCGACTACAACTGTGTCCCCTCGGTCATCTACACACACCCCGAGGTGGCCTGGGTGGGCAAGACCGAGGAGCAGCTCAAAGAGGAGGTGTGTGTGTGTGTGTGTGTGTGTGTGTGAGTGTGAGGGGCTGTTATGTTTAGAGGAGGGTATTTTTTGGTCGCAGTCCCACAAGGTCAGTCTGTCTATTAGGGATGGAACACAATATCAATATAAAGTATCAGTATTTTAGTTTTCAGCTTCATTTGAATGATTCAGTCTCTGCATGTTAAAACACCGGAAAACACAACTGATTCATGCTTGTTGGAAAATTATTCTTTATCACTGAATGAACCAGTTATTTTTGCAATCAGGACAAAATACAGAGATACAGAGAATACATTTTTCCTCTGATGTACAAAACAAACCCAAACTGTGGGTTTCTGGAACTGTTGCACCCCCAGTGTACTGTTTGTTTTTCTTTTTTGGGTGAACTATGCCTTTAAATCGCACTGTTCCTAAATGCCACTAAAATACCTGGCTCCTCGTTGGTTGCAATACTGAGTTTGTCCAGCAGATGTCGCTGTTGGACTGTGTTCACCATGGGTCAATGAAAATGAGTAGATATAATGAAGTTATTATATTTTATGTATATATTTTATTATAATATTATTATATTATTATATTTCATGATTTTACACTTTCTTTTAGTCCTGTTGGAAACACTGAGAGGTGACATACAGGAGGGTAAAATCTGCAGGTGAATTTTTGGATCCCCTCATAATCGCCTGACCGTACGAACACACAGATGTTTGACTGTCCGTATCGTCTCCGTGGAAACGTTGCTCAGCACGTTCGGTATGTTGAGCTCTCTGTTGGTGACGCTGAGCCCCCTCCCCTCCGCAGGGCGTCCCGTACAAGGTGGGCAAGTTCCCGTTCGCCGCCAACAGCCGAGCCAAGACCAACGCCGACACGGACGGCCTGGTGAAGATCCTGAGCCACAAGGAGACGGACCGCATGCTGGGCGCACACATCCTGGGATCTGTAAGAGCCTCCGTCACACACACACACACACACACACACACACACACACACACACACTGTCTGACCTCTGCAGCCGTGGTTCCTGAAGTCAACAGTCATGGTTTTGAAATGAGAGAAAAAAGACAAAGGTAACTCATCCTGCTGCGATCCTGATGTTCCTGTTTCCTCCTGCAGGGGGCAGGAGAGATGATCAACGAAGCAGCGCTGGCTATGGAGTACGGAGCCTCCTGTGAGGACGTCGCCCGAGTCTGCCACGCCCATCCTGTACGTACACACACACACACACACACACACACACACACACACACACACAGCTAAAAAAGGTGTTTTTTTTTTCACCCTAAAACCAGAAAAATGACCTGCAAACTGGAAAAATAATTTATGAGCACAGCAGCCACCGGTCAGCTGACAGAACAGACCCACATATCTGTCAGACATAGCATTTCCTCAAGCTGCTTCACAATAAAAGCCTCCCACAGGTTTACCGTCAGAAAGCTCTTAATAGGAAACAGCAGCACACACACACATAAAATATGTATGTAATAAAATGTTAAACTACAGAGGTCCTGAAGGGTCACAGCGAGATTTTTATTATTATTATTATTATTTTTTTTTCTTTTGGTGTTCCTTCACAATCCTTGGGCGTCTCTTGATCTGAAAATGTGTTTGAGTTTCCTTTCGTTAATCACATGACCGCCTGTGCTGAGTGGAGGTAGACACACAGCTCAGAGGGAACAGGTGTGGAAAAGTGTTGTCAGGTAACACGATGGTTATTGACCCTCCTGGGACTCCGTAGTAAACTCAAATCAAGAGAAGAAAGGACTGAAAAGACTGGTGTTTTTTGTGTGAAAAAAAAAATACACCTTGAGTTGCATTTTGAGTTTGTATTGTGTAAATATATATATATATATATATTTCTCTTATTTGGGAAAAAATGTGTTGGATTTCCTTAATTGCACACTTGCCATTAGTTTTTCTTTTAGGTTGTTGGGTTTAATACTGGAACATCCTTTGTGTTTTTTTTTTAATTTAATTTTATTTTTTATTTCTGACTGTGACTAAGACAAAAAAACAATACAAGCAACTTTGTCAGGCTTGCAACCCGACAACCTGGCACCCCAGAAACAAGCAAATCACAAAGAAATAAATTATAAAAAAAATCTTCCTCCAAACTAAGAAAACCGTCACAGTGTCACTCGAACTTTTCGTACTCTTTGGGGAAAAGTTAGTGTAGACCCGTGTGTGTGTGTGTGTGTGTGTGTGTTCTGACCCTGTGCTGTCTCCTCATCCTCAGACGGTGTCCGAGGCGTTCAGAGAAGCCAACCTGGCCGCCTCCTTCGGCAAAGCCATCAACTTCTGAGGGGCGGGGCGGCTGTGGCACGTCGGTGTACATACCTGCCGAGTCCAGGACCCCCCCCCCCCCCCACCTCGCCCCCCCTCGCCCCGCGCCCCACCTGGACTCCTCTGTATACTTTACACACCAACCTGTACCACATCTAGTTCTTATGTTATTTAAATGTTCTCAGTGAATGAATAAAAGGGGTTTGGGTGGTAAATACTGACTTCAGATCAGTGTTTTGTTGTGTCGCTGCGGTTCAGATCCACAGGAGAACAGGAGGCCTCGCTCTCTCTCTGTAGCAGCTGCAAAGAGCCCTGACGGTAACACACCTTTATAAATATATAATATATGATATGTTTATAGTTGTAGGCTGGGTGGTGCAGCTTGTCTCGCTGAAGGGAGGAAGGTGTGTACATTTCTTTCTTTTTTTTTTTTTTTTTTTTTTACAGTGTGAACATCAGGGCTCAGCTCAGAATCTTCTGGTTTGTGTGAAACGTGATCAGAGAAGGGAATTCCCACCAATCAGCAGCCAGCACGGAGTTAAACTCATGCAGGTTTTGGAGGCAAATAAAGACGTTTTCCTTTGTTTTTGTTTTTTTATTTTCTTTCCTTTTCTTTTTTCTGTTGGTTTCAAGCTGCTGGTGGCCGATATTTGGTGCTGATTTTCAGCGTCGTTAAATTAAACCGTTTCCATGGCTAAAGTTTCAGCAGATTGTGTTTCCTGTCAGATGTTTTCCTCTTGGCAGAGTTACAGCCTCTGGAACAGCACTTAGTTTTTACTGGACATCGAACCAGGATAAAAAAAAAAAAAAAAAAAAATATGTTCATACTTCCTCATGTGGAATCTGCTCAAGACGTCTCACCTGGTTCAGGGTTTGTAATATCGACCACATCCTGTTTATTAAGCGTCTCAGGTGTGGTCGCCTGGCAGGTGAGCGTCCCGGCTGGTGGCTTGTGGCTCGCGGGTTTGGAGGATTCCTGCTCTGATCACGTCTCTGTTTGTCTGCTCTGATGCGTTCTTGCTTATCATCACTAAAACCAATAAATACAGTAACGGCTGAAAAGAACAGACTAACTGTGTGTAATTTGGGACATTCAGATCCTGTCAGCATTTTTTTTTTTTGCTTCTTATTTTTTATTAATGTGTATACAGTGATAACAAAGGCACTTACATATATCAGGACACATTGGTGACAGCAGTAGACGTGTTCGTATACACCATCAGATTTAAATTTGTAAGAACAAAGAACGGGTACAACAAACAAACAAACAAAAAAGAAAACCATAGACAATACAGTGAGAGAAAGTATTTAGACAGTCTGTATAATTAAGCTATTAAACTGGTCACATAAACATAAGAAAAAAAATGAATAAATAAACAAAACAAAAGAAAAAAGAGTGTGGGGAGGGGTTACATTGTCACAAAGAAATCCATAAACGGTTGCCATTTATTGTAAATTTGTTCAGGTTTCCCCTTCTTGAATATCTAATTTTCTCAACTTTCAAAAAGGACATAACCTCCTCAGTCCACTGTGTGCTGGACGGAGCTGGTGTGGATTTCCAGGTAAGAACTGGGTGGCGTTTAGCAATCAAGGAGGTAAAAGCCATTACTTCCAGTTCTTTAGAAGAGTACTGGGTATACTCTTCTGGAAGACCAAAAATGCAAATGTGTGGTAAAGTAGCCTACATGTCAGCATTTTAACCTTTTCTCTATCAGACACATTTCAGATCCACAGAGACTTAAAGGTGATAATAAACTTCAGCTCTTAAGTGAATCTTGTGAATGAATATGTGAGCTTGGGGATGTGACACTAGTAAATATTTTTGGCCTCACTAGTGTCACTAAAAATATCTGAATATATGCTCAAACGGCTTGCCATACAAGCCAGTAATTTCGCCTTGGACGGCAACATAGGCAGAACCGCCACTGCTTCCGCCTCCTCTCCTCTCCTCTCCTCTCCTCTCCTCTCCTCTCCTCTCCTCTCCTCTCCTCTCCTCTCCTCTCCTCTCCTCCACATTCAGACACACACGCGAGTCACGACACCCCCTCCTCAACATGCTGCCTGTTTACAACGGACTGGGAGTGTTGGGGCGGGTGTTAATCAAAACAAACCAATCACGTCTTGATCTCTTCACAGGTTGGTGGCCTCTGATTGGCCTGGCCTGTCTCTCTGACTTAAAAAAAAAAAAAAAAAAAAAAAAAAAAGCTGATTGGCCTGGCCGGCGACCTGTCTAAAAAAAAAAAAAAAAACACGCGCAGGCCACCAGGCCAGTGACAGGACGGCGCTTCGGGAAATCTCCCGGTTCTCCCGATGTACAGTCCGGGCCTGATGGATGGGAACGTGAAGGCACTGACCCACATCCATTTGAGCTGCCAATACACTGGAGAGTTTCACTTATTTTTCTTAAAATGAACCTGATGATCATTTGTTAGTCAAACTGAGGATTTCCACTTTAAAAATAAACTGAGGTGGAGGACAGCGTCACACACACCGCTGATGTGAGGGAGTCAGAGGGATCTGAAAAGGAAAAGTGACAAAAATCAACAATATGGAGTACAGCGTGTTTTGGCAGTTGTGATCTCCCGGTGTCTGCGGCTGCTCTTCATACGGAGTTAAGGCTGAATTATGCTTCCGCGTAGGAAGAGCGTACGGAGGTTGTGCGAAGCTTACGGGGGTTGTGCGACCGCCGCAGAGCCTTGCCGCGCGCCTCCCAAAAATTGTCACTGTAAAAACGCCAACTTATGATTTGTTATCCTAACCTGTTTTTTTAAGTCAAGTGAACAACCACTTGGGCAATTTGCTGAGCTAACTTGAAAAAACAAATTTACACAATGTTTCTCAAAAATAGTACTGTCAATGTGAATAGTTTAGTTCAGACAACTATTGTTTGTGAGTTATACAGCACTATAAAAACTCCAACTTATGAACTGTAATTCTAACCCATTTTTTAAGTGGAATGAACGACCATTTGGTCAAGATGCTTAGCTAACACAAAAAAACAAGTTTACTCAGTAAATTAGTTGAGAAAAATCACTTGTGCGACTTGTATTTGTATATATATATTTTTAATTTAATACATTTTTTCTTTCATTTATAATTATTTGTCGTTTCTCCTCCCTAATGTGCAATAATGTGTTGTCTTATTTCATTGCTAAATGGCATATTCACAAATGTCGTCACACTAACCAAAACCATCTCATTTGCATATATTAGGACCATTAGCCACTCCACGAATATGAAAGCCTTTAAAAATTTTAATTTATTTGCTCTTTTTAATATATTTATGTAATATGATACTCTGAAAATTTGTCCTTGAAAGTATGTCACCCCCTGGTGATTGCCTCTGTATGTTTTGTGTGTTTTAATAATAATAATTTAAAAAATTACAAAAATATGTATTTATATACAGTAGGCTACAGGCCAAAAGTTTGGACACACCTTCTCATTCAATGAGTTTTCTTTATTTTCATGACTATTTACATTGAAAATTCTCACTGAAGGAATCAAAACTATGAATGAACACATGTGGAGTTATGTACTTAACAAAAAAAGGTGAAATAACTGAAAACATGTTTTATATTCTAGTTTCTTCAAAATAGCCACCCTTTGCTCTGATTACTGCTTTGCACACTCTTGGCATTCTCTCGATGAGCTTCAAGAGGTAGTCACCTGAAATGGTTTTCACTTCACAGGTGTGCCTTATCAGGGTTAATTAGTGGAATTTCTTGCTTTATCAATGGGGTTGGGACCATCAGTTGTGTTGTGCAGAAGTCAGGTGACTACCTCTTGAAGCTCATCGAGAGAAGGTGTGTCCAAACTTTTGGCCTGTACTGTATGTACTTCCGCCATAAAACTCAACAGAAGAAGAAGAAAAATACCTCCCGGAAGAAGAAGAAGAAGAAGAAGAAGAAGAAGAAGAAGAAGAAGAAGAAAACAAGACTTATCGATCACTGGCTAACAGCAGCACACTGGCTTAGCTTGTCTATTCAGGTATCACTTCGGCTTATTTTTCAATCTGTGTTAGGCATACTGCTGCTCATTCATTGGTAACTGAATTGTTAGGTCTGTTTGATTACTAAATTGCAAGTTAACTCTGATGGATAACTAGACATTAACAGAAACAATAATATTGTCAGCAGGTATAATCTGCCAGCCATAAAATTGATAGTGTTATCAATTATTATATAATATACATTAAAAAGATAAGACAAACAGAAAAATCTGTGATTGAATGAATATTGATCACAATACATTCTATGTATTTGAATTTGTCATGTACCCTTTTTTGAGTACAGTTTTAACTATTTTGTTGTACTGATCTATTTTTAGGAGTTGAATGCAGTGTAAGGAGTGCAAGTTTTCACGCCCTGATCGAGAGGTCCTCTTCAAGCGTTACAGACTTCGACATTGCCAAGGGGCGATTCTGGCCACTGCCGTGCCTGTGCACAGACTGCGTCTGCACTTTCAAGACAACTGGTGCACTGAAGTCCCATCTCACTAGAGCACACAAACAGGTCTCTAAACCTAAAGAGCATATCACTTTTTTTCTGTGAACTGTGTGATTTCAAAGACCTTTGCACATCTGCTAAATATAGTAAATCTCTGTGACTGAAATGTTTAACCTTTAAAAGAAAATGTTGTTACATGAATGAAGTTGTTATAATTTGTGAGTTTTGGTGCTGGTTTGTCATGTTTTTTTTTCCCCTAAAGAGATAGAATATTTTAAATCATTGTGCAAAAAAGAAAGAGGTACTTGTACAATTATTGACAAAGCACTTTAAAAAAAAAAAAAAAAAGTTAAATTATTGAATCAGTCACAGCAAATGTTTTTCATTGTTATTAAAAAAAAGAGTTATGTGTTCTTGAGTGTTCTTGTCTGTTACTGAGAAGGGTCCAGCAGCAGCTTTCAGACTTAAGGTGGAATGCTCATATACAGCAGTCAGTTTTGTTGTAGTTATCCCAACTTAAAAGCATGCTTTTTTGTGTAAACCTGTTTATGTAACTAAATTAAGCTAACTTAAAAATGTAAGGCAACCAGCTGCACATCCTTTTTGAGTTTACTGAACTTCTGGGCACCCAAGTTGCATTAACTGCAAATCTTGAGTTTAAATAAAAGTTAGCTCAACAAGACATATACAGTCCAGTGTACCTGTAATTATAATTTTACTGAACAAACAACTTCAAGTTGGCTAAACTTAAGAATTTAAGTAAAGTTAACCTATGTATGTTAGTACATCACAATAGTAATTTTGAGTTTTTTCAACTTGACATAACAGTTTGAGTAAACAAGCAATCTAACTCACAAATTTAAGTTGTTTAAACTTTACAACCCCAGACGTTGAAGAAACTCAAAAAGGCTGTGCAGCTGGTTGCCTTACATTTTTAAGTTTTCTCAACTTCAGAATTTTTACAGTGTACGCGGACCCTCCGCAGCCCCACAAGAGCTGTGATTGGTCCGCCGAAGTACATCATTTCCGGCATTTCGTTGCAACCGGCATCACAACCTGTTGTTGTGCTGGCCGGCAGCGCCGTTTTTAAAACAACTGTTGTGTCTCGACTCGTCGGTTGTGTTTGAAAACTTTGGAGAGTGCTGGATATCGCGGAAGAACGCCTGGCCGAGGAGGTGCGCAAGTACCCGCACCTATACGACTCGTCCTCTCGCCATTACAAAGACGTACAGAAGAGCAGCGACCATACGTCACAGGGTCTACGTTGGTGGGCGGAGGATTGCTCAGTGTGTTTCGCAGTATGTTGGACACACACGCGCTGCGTAGGAAATGCGTGCTTCGCACAACCTCCGTACGCTCTTCCTACGCGGAAGCATAATTCAGCCTTTACACAGCAAACGATGCTGTAGCTGCAGTGTGTTGGCCACAGTGGGCTGGAGCTTCACTTTAACTCGACTTTCCACCGGACTGTTTGGTCCTGCTCTTGTCATGTAGGCTAAATGCCTGTGGTGATTTTTCAAGTGCCGGTCTAAGTTGGTTGTGTTGCCGCTGGATGTTGCAGCTTTTGCTCGACAGGCTTTGCACAGAACCTGTTTCTGGAGCACGTCTGCAGTCTCAAACCTGAAACACTCCCATATGACCGACGTCCTGCTTTTTTGGGATTAAATCCCCTAACTCTGCTTCTGATTCAGCTGAAGCCATTTCAGAACACGTTTTTTAGGGACACCAGCTTGTTACTGAGTGTGTGTGCTGTCACCTGGACAATGGCCGCTTCTGATTGGTCAGCTTGACAGGGCATGACGTGGGACGGTAGGGAGACGGCATGTAGGGTAAAGCGGGGTAAGATGCCCCCCTTAAGAACAATGCCTATTATGCCGTCTTACCTCGGGAGGGCGTCTTACCCCGCTCTACCCTATATGTAGTTTGACACAACAGATCCTGGTTCAGTCGGGAGCGCTACAAAAAAAAGAAAAAAAAAAAAAAACGCAGCTTTTGCAATCACATGATCGCACTGTCTGGAATCACAATTTCGATCAGAAAATGATTAATCGTTCAGCCCTATATGGAACCAAACCTGTTAGAACAGAAGCCTTTATTGTCATTGTGTAATACAGTGAAATTGCAGGTGCCCTTCACAGTGCCATATCCAAACCCTGAGCTATACAAATGAATGAACAACATGAAGAGACAAATGAAAATAATCCAGAAGAATTAAACGTGGAAATACATGGAACTACTTTCTTTGTCGTACATTTCTCTGTGTGTGTAATTAATCCAGACCTATTTGATGTTATTAGAGGAGAAGTTCGAAAGAGCTTTTATTGTGGAAGCTGCCGCCTCACTGGCCCTAATGTGGGTCCTCAGGTCCACTCTCTGCTGTCCCTCGGCTCCAGGCCTCACCAGTTTGGTTCAGTGCCTCCTTAACAGGGCTGCTCCTCTGGACTCCCACGTTAAACATCCAAATCACAAACCACTGCAGCCTTCACTTGGCTGATTTATTCTCACTTTAAACAAAATGAACAAAACATTTCCAAGTCTAACATGAGGTCAAAGACGGCGCCGACGTCCCGTTCTCCACACGTTTCCTACACATTAATCACAAGACATCCAAAATAACTGCTCAGAGGATTCATTTGACATCAGGTCATGTGTCAAAAGAAAAGATTTAACCTTGATCAACCTTGATAAATTAGAGAACTGTGAGATAACAATATGTTGTAGGATTAATGTACATATTCTGACATAATGGACATAGTTTTGTTTACAAATTTTAAGGCACATATTTTCCTATTTCTTATAATTGAATTCTTCTCTTAAGAAGTTGAGCAACTGCAGCTGACCCAGTTTCCCCTTGGGGATCAATAAAGTATTTCTGATTTTGATTATAATGTTCCTGAGTTTTTTCTGCTTGTAAATAGTCAATAGGTTTATGAAAATCCTTTGCAGTGATCTGTCATGTCAGCAGCTGTCTCTGATCAGCAGTGTGAAGACGTGACTCTCACTCCTCAGATCTGACACAGAGACACCGAGGAAGCAGACCAAACCCTAAACCCCAGGTACAGAGGCTCAGTGAAGGTGCTGCTGAAGGTGTGGAGGTGGATCAGTGTGTCAGAGGAGACGCTGTAGAAGGACAGAGAGCCAGCAGGCCAGTCCAGATACACTGCCACTCTGTTAGAGGAGGAGGAGGGGGCAGGGATGGATGTTGTTCTGTCATTGTGGCAGGCAGAGAAACCACCATCAGAGCAGAAAAGACTCCAGGAGTTTTTATTACATCCAAGACCACAGGCATCACTGTCTCCTCTCCTGCTGATTCCTCTGTAAGTCAGTGCTATATCAACCCATCCTTCCCTCTCGACCTCCCAGTAGCAGCGACCAGTCAGACCATCACTACACAGGATCTGTTCCCAGTTGTCAAACCTCTCTGGGTGATCAGGATATGGCTGCTCCTGTCTCACTCTTGTCACCTTCCTGTTGTCCTCAGACAGGACGAGGTGTCTGTTTGCTGTGTTTTTGTCCAGTTTGAGTTCACAGGAATCTGATGGAGAGAACAAGACACAACAGACCTGCTGTGGTTATTATCTGCTGATTGATTAACAGTTTGATTATTGATTTGTTAACTCTTTGATGATGACACATGGTGTCAGCCGTTCTCTTCATTCACAGCAGGATCTGAATGAATGGACGTCACAAACTGCTGTGGAGATTCACTTCACATCTGGAGGAGCCATTTACACACAAACTAAACTACATTTACACTTCATGTACTGCTTCATAGAGATTTGAAGATTTCCCTATTAGTATTATTTTCAAATTATATTCACTTGATGTAAGCATGCAGCTGAGAAGGTTTTGTGTTGATGAATCAAACTAAATCCACACTTACACTTCCTCACACCTGGTTTCAACCTCTGCTCTCCACCATGGTCCACCCTGGAGGAAGAAACAGAGTCAGAGCAGCAGATTCTCTTTGAGGATGGAAACATGGGCAGTAAATAACCTTCCCTATGAAGGACTTAGCAGACCACGTCACTCATATCCACCATTCAACATGAAACAATATTCCTCAGGCCTCTAGAAGACATTGTGTGTGTCTCTCCATACCTGAGAGCCTCAAGTCTCCAGGTTGGATCCTCCAGTCCAGCAGAGAGCAGCTTCACTCCTGAGTCTCCTGGATGATTGTAGCTCAGGTCCAGCTCTCTCAGATGGGAGGGGTTGGAGCTCAGAGCGGAGGCCAGAGAAGCACAGCCTTCCTGTGTGAGCAGACAGGCTGACAGCCTGCACACCATCACAAACACAATCAGTCCACCACATCATCTGCTTTGTGTTCTCACAGAAACCTACACAGCTTAGGAATGTGCTCAGTGACATGAAGCTGCATGGAAATCAGGACTGAACTGGTCATGTGTTGAGCAGGTTGAGGAATCCTGACCTGAGAGTCTCCAGTCTGCAGTGTGGACTCTCCAGTCCAGCAGAGAGACGCTTCACTCCTGAATCCTGCAGATCGTTGTGACTCAGGTCCAGCTCTCTCAGACTAGAGGACTGGGAGCTGAGAACTGAGACCAGAGCTGCACAGCTTCTCTCTGACAGATTACACACACTCAGCCTGAGGAAAGATATAGGGACATAGAAATGTTACTCTAGCATCTAATGTGATTCATATATGAGATCTGACAGTCAGTGTTTAAATATTCTGTATGTAAAGTTGGGTGAGAAGACGACAGATTTACAAAAGTTCAGTCATCAGTGATTTCCACTTGGAATGAAAAGTAAAAAGTCCTATAAATCCTGATATTAAACTCACAAGGTCACCCTTTAAATATTCAACAACACTGACCTGAGAGCCTCCAGTCTGCAGTGTGGACTCTCCAGTCCAGCAGAGAGATGCTTCACTCCTGAATCCTGCAGATCGTTGTTACTCAGGTCCAGCTCTCTCAGACTAGAGGACTGGGAGCTGAGAACTGAGGCCAGAGCTGCACAGCTTCTCTCTGACAGATTACAGCCACTGAGCCTGAGGAAAGATATAGGGACACAGAAATGTTACTCTAGCATCTAATGTGATTCATATATGAGACCTGACAGTCAGGGCTCTAGTTTCGCAGACCTGGTGAGGCGCGGGCGCAGCGCAGCTGCGCTGCGCCAACTGGGTGTGGCCAAGTGGATTTTGCAAGTTTGGCACGCCGTGCGCCTTGGCGCAACTACTGCGCCGTTCCTCCTACCGGCGCAAGGGAGGAGAGAAGCCGTGGTGTGGGTTTGACACAGCCGATTCACTTTAAACAAATCAAATGAGCCCCTGTCCTCGCCTTTAAAATGCGCTGCGCGAAGGCGTAGTGGTAGTCTACACATTTGACATGGACGAAGAGAACAGCCACATCACACACTCAGAACAGTGAGGCCAGTATTGGCTGCTGCAATGTTGCTGGAGCTACCTGCCATCCGTCTGTCCACCCATCCATCTAACCACCCATCCATCCATCCATGCATCTATCCTTAAATTCGTCTTCCTGAGTCCCCTGTCTTTCCATTACCTACCTGCCTCGCATCTCTCTTTTTCCAGCTCTGTCACCGTCTGTTAAAGTTATTGATTTTTTTATAGACGCTTCACTCCTGAATCCTGCAGATCGTTGTGACTCAGGTCCAGCTCTCTCAGACTAGAGGACTGGGAGCTGAGAACTGAGGCCAGAGCTGCACAGCTTCTCTCTGCCAGATTACAGCCACTCAGCCTGAGGAGGAATCAAAGATTAAAACAAATTTAAATCTGTTTCTCTAGTATAGAAAACATCATGTTATGTATTTAGTATGTCCAGTTTTCTGTGAACCTACACAGATTTCCTGGAGGCTTTGACCACTGGCAGCAGCCTCAGAAGAGCCTCCTCTGAAGCAGAGTATTTCTTCAGGTCAAACACCTCCAGATCTTCTTCTGATGACAGTAAGATGAAGACCAGAGCTGACCACTGAGCAGGAGAGAGTTGGACTGTGGAGAGACGTCCTGATCTCAGGTACTGTTGGATCTCCTCCACTAGAGAATGGTCATTCAGCTCATTCAGACAGTGGAACAGGTTGATGCTTCTCTCTGGAGAGGGACTGTCCCTGATCTTCTTACGAGCAAATATAAATTTAACTGTGAAGCCCCCATTTTTAATGAATGTTTTTACCTCAAAGGATAATCCTCGCCATATTCATATAAATAGCCTCCATGTTTGTTTTGCAACTTTCGTCTCCATCACTTACTGATGCAACAACACACTAGAGATTAAAACAAAATCCGGTTCATGAAAGCTTTTACATTTGCTGTTCTAAACGCCCAGCGTCTGGCAAGGAACTGATGCCTTTTACATTTTCGATTTGTGTGGAATAAGGGTTTCCGTTAAAAAAATTGGCACCGGACAACATGACCGGCAGGTTTTCAATTTACCGGGCAAATGTTTGAAATTCCGCTAAAATATTATCTGAATTTATTGAGCTTAAAATTATATGCAGGCTACATAAGAATGATATCAAGGCATGTCAATTTATAGCGTAATCTTTTTATTAAAAAGCAGGCTGTATCAAATAAAATTAGTGCCGTCAATTGACTCACGTGCGTAACTTCTAAAATAAATAAATAAATATTGCACAAGCCTGTACTCTTTTAACATGAACATTGCAAACAATTGCAACTACAATTTGCAAACAAAAAAACGGGCTCATATCATTTTAATAAAGCGGCGTGCTTCCAACTTGAAATCAAATAGATGCAATAAAAACTTAATTCAGCAGCTGAATTAAAATCGAAAGTCTCAGGTGTCTCTCTGCAACTTGCAATGCACATCAGTCTTGTGACCTTGTTCTCCCCCAGGCGACTTCGCTGCGCTGTTTTGATCCGGTTCTGCAGGGAAAAAAAACCCTCTCTCTCTCCCTCTGGTACACCGGAGACAGGGATCATGCAGTCTATTTTTTTTTTTTTTAATTATAAATAAAATTACGTGGAAATTGACTGTTTTAATAAAATTCAAATTGTGAATATTTTCACCGGACATTTAAAATTACCGGACTTTGGCAGATTTTACCAGTCATAGTCCGGTTATTACCTGATAACGAAAACCCAGAGTGGAATATTTATATAAATGGAAGAAGAACTGTGTAGTTAACACGAGCAGCGCCAGACACCATGACTGGAAAAAAGACATCACCGTACTGGACAAATTGTTTGACTGACAGGTGATCAGGTTGGGTTTCCGTTACGCTGCCAAACGATGCCAATCTCCTTTGATCTGACATCAGCTGTGACGGGACAGTCGATATGGAGATACGTTTATGTGCTGATTGAGATAGTAGCATTGAATAGTGGTTTTTGTGGGTATTTATTGCATTGTTAATGTGTCTACAATCTGTGAGGTTGTGGTGACATGTGCGCACTGCCCGCCTGTGAGCCAAACTTCCACTGCGCCGGCCCCGCTGCGCCTTGCGCCAAAAGTAGACGTGGTTTTAGGAGGCGAGCTTTTGGCGCACCTCGGCGAAGCCTTTTGGCACGAAACTGTCACTGCGCCAAGCTGAACCTGTCGACACCTCCCCCTGCTGCGCCGCCACTCCCATCTCGGCGCACATCCGTCTGCGAAACTTGGAAACCGTTCGCCTCGCGTGTTGCGCTGGTCGCAACTAGCTCTGCACGGGGTGCGCCTCACTGCGCCACCCTGCGCTGCGCCGGGAAACTAGAGCCCTCAGTGTTTAAATATTCTGTATGTAAAGTTGGGTGAGAAGACGACAGATTTACAAAAGTTCAGTCATCAGTGATTTCCAGTTGGAATGAAAAGTAAAAAGTCCTATAAATCCTGATATTAAACTCACAAGGTCACCCTTTAAATATTCAACAACACTGACCTGAGAGCCTCCAGTCTGCAGTGTGGACTCTCCAGTCCAGCAGAGAGACACTTCACTCCTGAATCCTGCAGATCGTTGTGACTCAGGTCCAGCTCTCTCAGACTAGAGGACTGGGAGCTGAGAGCTGAGGCCAGAGCTGCACAGCTTCTCTCTGACAGATTACAGCCACTCAGCCTGAGGAGGAATCAAAGATGAAAACAAATTTAAATCTGTTTCTCTAGTATAGAAAACGTCATGTTATGTGTTTAGTATGTCCAGTTTTCTATGGACCTACACAGATTTCCTGGAGGCTTTGACCACGGGCAGCAGCCTCAGAAGAGCCTCCTCTGAAGCAAAGTATTTCTTCAGGTCAAACACCTCCAGATCTTCTTCTGATGACAGTAAGATGAAGACCAGAGCTGACCACTGAGCAGGGGACAGTTCCTCTGTGGAGAGACGTCCTGAACTCAGGTACTGTTGGATCTCCTCCACTAGAGAATGGTCATTCAGCTCATTCAGACAGTGGAACAGGTTGATGCTTCTCTCTGGAGAGGGACTGTCCCTGATCTTCTCCTTGATGAACTCAACTGTTTCCTGATTGGTCTGTGAGCCACTTCCTGTCTGTGTCATCAGGCCTTGTAGGAGAGTCTGATTGGTCGGCAGCGAAAGACCCAGGAGGAAGCGCAGAAACAAGTCCAGGTGTCCATTTGGACTCTGTAAGGCCTTGTCCACAGCACTCTGGAGGAGGAGTTTCAGTTCAGGTTTCTTGTTGAACCGTGCAGACCACATGGAGGCGGATTGTTGGAACAGCAGATTGACTCCAGAGTTGTTGAATGTCAGAAAGACATAAAGAGCAGCCAGAAACTCCTGAAGGCTCAGATGGATGAAGCAGAAAACCTTGTCCTGGTACAGCCCACGCTCCTCTTTAAAGATCTGTGTGAACACTCCTGAGTACACTGAGGCTGCTCTGATATCAATGCCACACTCTGCCAGGTCTGCTTCATAGAAGATCAGGTTGCCTTTCTCCAGCTCCTCAAAAGCCAGTTTTCCCAGAGACAGGATCATCTCCCTGGTCTCTGGAGTCCAGACTGGATCTGTCTCAGCTCTCCCATGAAACTTGATGTTCTGCACTTTGGACTGAACCAGCAGGAAGTGGATGTACATCTCAGTCAGGGTCTTGGGCAGGTCCCCTCCCTCACTGGTCTTCAACACGTCTTCCAGAACTGTAGCAGTGATCCAGCAGAAGACTGGGATGTGGCACATGATGTGGAGGCTTCGTGACGTCTTGATGTGGGAGATGATTCTGCTGGCCTGCTCTTCATCTCTGAATCTCTTCCTGAAGTATTCCTCCTTCTGTGGGTCAGTGAAGCCTCTCACCTCCGTCACCATGCCAACGCACTCAGGAGGGATCTGATTGGCCGCTGCGGGTCGTGTGGTTATCCAGAGGCGAGCAGAGGGAAGCAGGTTCCCCTTGATGAGGTTTGTCAGCAGAACGTCCACTGAGGTGGACTCTGTAACATCAGTCAGGATCTGGTTGTTGTTGAAGTCCAGAGGAAGTCGACACTCATCCAGACCGTCAAAGATCAACACAACCTGGAACTGCTCAAACCTGCTGATTCCTGCTTCTTTGGTCTCAGTGAAGAAGTGATGAACAAGTTCCACCAAGCTCAACTTTTTCCCTCTCAGCAGATTCAGCTCTCTGAAAGTGAATGGAAATGTGAAGTGGACATGCTGGTTGGCTTTGTGTTCAGCCCAGTCCAGAGTGAACTTCTGTGTTAAGACTGTTTTCCCAATGCCAGCCACTCCCTTTGTCATCACTGCTCTGATTGGTCGATCTCTTCCAGGTAAAGGTTTAAAGATGTCCTGACATCTGATTGGTGTTTCTGGTGTGTTTGGTTTCCTGGATGCTGTTTCAATCCATCTGACCTCATGTTCCTCACTGAGCTCTCCACTCCCTCCCTCTGTGATGTACAGCTCTGTGTAGATCTGATTCAGAAGTGTTGGGTTTCCTGCTTTAGCAATCCCCTCAAACACACACTCACACTTCTTCTTCAGCTTAGATCTGAGTTCACGTTGGCACGCTGCAGCGGCAGTTTCTGAATGAACAAACAACAAAAACATCAGTAAGTGAATGTCACATTAATGAGAGAAATGTGAATATTTGCTGGTAAATGTATCTGAGTTGTGGCTGCATGGCATCCATTTAGCTCATAGCTGCTGGTGGAAAAACCAGTCCTGACTGTCTGCAGCCAAATGTGAAAGGCAACATTTTCCATGTCAACTTTGTGTTCAGCTTTTTACACAAATATGAACAAATCAACACTTTAACCAGGTTCTCCATGAGGATTGTACTCATTTCCCAATCCCAATCTGGGATTGCTGAGCTCTTGTTTTAGAAATGTCTGTATTTCCAGCAGAGGTTACAAATGCAAACATTCAGTTTTCCCATCTTTCCTCCTTTCCATCCTGTTAAAGGAGTTAAAGTCTCTTACTGCTCCTCACACGCTCAGCCAGCTCCTCCTGCTTCATTCTCCTCAGGAGGTGCAGTGTGATCTGCAGAAAAGCCTCCCTGCTGCTCCTCCTCTGCTCTTCCTCCTCACCGTCCAACACCTCCTCATCCTCCCTCTGCCTCTCTGAGCATTCTGGGTAATCTGGACTCAGAGACCTCTGCAGGTTTTTCAGCTCCTTCTTCACAAAGGTGTTGATGTTCTCCTCCAGCAGCTGCAACAGAAAAATCAAAGAATTCAAGTTCCATTTTGAAATTTGCACCCAAAACACAAAATCAGATCCAGGTTGAAGAGCCTGAAAGTCCAAAGTGCAGCATGGAGACGATTATGAGCTGAGCTGCTGCTCAGTTTGGATGCTGTTGTTCATTATACAACCATGTAGGGCCCTATAAATTCCATTTGATTTTTTCCCAAATTCTGTTTTTTACCTTTTACTCTTATTTAACTACAAAAAAGAGTGTGTATTTAATGTTAATGACTGAAATTTTAATGACTAAAATGCACACAAATGAAATAGAAATTACCTTAAATTTGCATGCACACATTGAACTTAAAAGATTGTTAAACGAGTGTTGACCAATAGTTCAAAAAGGTAGATTGCCCTGCACAGCTCAGAACTTCACATTGGTGCTGGTGGTGTCAGGAAGGAAGTCCATAGTAGAAAGAAGGGTTCCACCGCACACAATGTGCTCACTTTAATCTCATTTTAATCAGGCATGCCTGATGAAGCCCATGTGGCGAAACGCGTTGCAACTTTTAACAAATAAATGAGTGTTGACCACTGTGCGTACAGGCTATTCACATTAACTTACAAATGATGATGTGTAGGACCCTGCAGTCTCATGCATCAGTGTCTCATCCTCAGCGACAGAGTACTTTTTACCACGGATCTTTTGTAGCACAGAGGAGATATGTTGCTCAAATACTCGGTATGTAGTGTTAGTGAATGTTTATGAGTTGTAGAACATAATAAATTATCTTGCAGGAGTAGATGTTTACCAGTAAGCTTGACTGCAATAATTTAACAATATGTTAAATTATTATTTGTTTTAAAAATGTAAATTACTTATCAAACAGACCTAACAATTCAGCTGCCAATGAATGAGCAGGAGTACGCATGTGATAACATAGATTGAATATGAAAAATAAGCCGAAGTGATACCTCTTCTCTGAATAGACAAGCTAAGCCAGTGTGCTGCTGTTAGCCAGTGAAAATAGAGCGGAGTGGCACCTCTTCACTTTGTTACACAATCTATGTCAGTGCGCTGCTGTAGCTGGAAAGTTTCTCTGCCTGTTGGACTCGTACGGTGCCGGTGCAGATGTTGGAATGGTTTTTCTTGGTGGTACAGGTGAAACCACTGGAGCGGTTGTGCCACCCAGATTTGCTTCCCTCCATGTGATTTTCCCCAGACATACGTTCATATTCCACACAAAAACAGCATTTCATTCAAATTATGTCAAATTCCGCGATATTCCATGTTAAAAATAGATTCCGTTTTATTTGGCTAATTCCGCGATTCCTTGATGGCGGAAATTTTAGGGCCCTAATACAACAGTTAGTGCCAGTGGAGCAATCTGATTGGACGAGAGGCGCTCCATGGGAGCTGATGTTCAGTAGAACAGCACTCGCTCTGCTGTCATATCGCTGCATTTACACACCAGAAATATGGAGGCCAGGTGTGTTTGATGCTCCTGGGCAGACTGACCACTGGGAACCTCTGAGCTCTGCTGCTGGACTCTGAGGAGGACACACACACACACACACACACACATACACATGCGTGATTGAATCCTGACAGAAACAAAAACTCCATGCTAGAAGCTGATCTGATTATTGGATGTGATGTTTTGAAAGAGGAAACTCAGTCAACAGAGTCTGAGGGGCTGAACCGATTCTGGATCTTTAAATAATTACCCATCATCAGCAGAGGGCTGTGAGTCTTTGAAGTCATCAGGTTGAATCATAGACCGGTCGCTCTTGAAGGACACACAGCTGGGTCCAGGGGAGTCTGGTCTCTCCTGCTGGGTCCTGATAGAAACGTCATGAACACAGCAGTGGTGTAAAAACTCATCAAATTCATAATTACGTAAAGTAAAGATACATCGTTCAACAACAACTCAGGTAAAACTGAAAGTCGTTACAGTACTACTGAAGTAAAAATCCTAAAGTATTTGGTCGGTAGTAGTACTATGTATTAATTTATTTTTCCAGGTGTCTTGCAGCAAAAGGTGGCCAGCCTGCATGGGCTGCCAGGACACTACAGAACATAACAGACAGCAGCAACAATATCATGAGAGCCAAAGAACAAATATGATCCACCTTCATTGGTGTTAAACAATGTCCAAAGCAAATGTGAATAGCAGCTCCTCAGACATCACTGCTCTAAAACAGAGCTTTGCTACTTCTCAGCCACAGACTGTGCATTTCACTCTGAACACTTTTAAACAGAAAGCGTCTCCATACACTGTTGATAAGCATTTAACACAAACTGAGCCACATGGAACCCTTTGTAATGCAATCTGCAGTCATCAGTCAAGGAAAACAAGTCATTTTTAACAAAAGCCTCTATCTATAGATTATGATATCATGTTCAGAAGAATTAAATATTCCAAAGTTCAAGTAAAATAGTACTTAATGAAAAATTCATAAAATAAGAAAATTCAAATAATAAAAAACCTTTTTTGGTTAGATTTATTGAGAATGAAAACTTTTCACTTTTCCTTGTGGCAAATATGAACATTTCATAATTCACATTTTTAGTAAAATAAATTCAACATCACAGTGACTCTAACTTAAAAAAATGCTTGCTGAATTTCGCAATCTTAAGCAAAATTGATGATATGGAAATTTACACGATGGATATGACGCCGTCCTTCTGTCACCATATTCCTGTGTGGTCTCCTCTCTGTGTCACACTTTGGTTCAATAATTCGGCTGCACGTAACTCTGTGAAGCTGATAACAGCAAAACCATCTGTTTTATCAGCAGTTTGACATAATTACCCATCATCAGCAGAGGGCTGTGAGTCTTTGAAGTTAATAGGTTGAATAATAGACTGGTCGCTCTTGTAGGACACACAGCTGGGTCCAGGGGAGTCTGGTCTCTCCTGCTGGATCCTGATAGAAACATCATGAACACAGTGAAGGGATCTGTGTCTCTATCAACAACACTGTTTTACTTTCTTAGCAACACTAACACACTCAGATAATAATCACCTACTTATTTTCAGAAGCAACATTATGTGATGGAGAACAGTCATGGACAGTCAGAGATCCTCATCTCACCTCTTAGCTTTGGTCTGGCTGTCATGTTCCCCAGACAGAGTGCTTTCAGAGGCAGGGAGCCCCTCCTCTCTCTCCTCACACACATCCATAGCCGAGCCCACACCTTGACACAAACACAGCGGCTGATTGATGAAAACAAGCTTTCCATGACAGGATGTGTGCTGTCTTCCTGTCAGCACCATGTCACATATACAGAGTGGACGTAACACTCAGAGCAGCCACCCTTTCCATCAAACCCACTGAGCAGCTTCATCTACAGAGGACTTTGAATCCTCTGGGACTCTTCACACATGGACTGGAAACTACTGACCTTTACAAAGCTCTCATTTCAGCCTCTCAGCAACATTCACTGTATTGTTGCTTTTCATTTTCTGCAGAGAATTTGGTGATAACTTAAAGTTTAAATGTGTATTTAACCCTATAAAGCCATTTGTGTCATATATGATACACGTTATCAATTCACACATTCTGTTTTCAGTTTAATCAATACTTGACCAAAATCCTGTGGTATACCTTTGGACACTTGCCCTGTTCACCCTGGACCATACCATTGACACTTCAACTACATATCATATATCATACAACAGAAAGGTCATGTAATAACACACACACACACACACACACACACACACACACACACACACACACACACACACACACATTTTTGTCCGGTGATTGGTGGCGCATATGCACAATGCAAGTAGCCTATAGGCTACTATTAGCGGTGCACAGACTTCACGTTTGTTAGAAATATTATTGTATCACAGAGTTTGTTATAGTAGCCTATTTTTTTTTTTTTTTTTTTTTAAAGAAACCCCTTATATTATACCGGTGACTGTCACGGCATCCGAAGGTGCTGATTGGACGGGAGCAGCCCGCGGTGATTCAAACGCACTCCAAACGCCACTTATTCTGATTTAGAAAAAAAGATTTAACAAAAAAGGAGCAAACAAACATCAACAGAAGTGGCTCCATAATTCTAGTTCAACTTCAAATGTAACGAACAATTCCCTTTTCAAACCGTGTATTATTTGTATTATTATCTGATCAGTTTATTGTCTTGTTGTCTGTTATGGTGATGTCTTGTCCTGGATTTGTTGTGTTGTATGTATAACTGGTCTGGATGGGTTTGAAATAAATAAATAAATAAAAAATAACAATTATCTGAAACTACTGACAAGTAGCTCTAAGCAGCGGAAATAGTGGTCAAAACTGTCATGTAACCATGGTAACCACCGCCTGCTCCGTCACCCACACACACCTTCAGTCACCTGACTTCACCTCAGGCTTTAGCTCCAATTCCTAGGCAACACTCCCATAAAGCTACTGAAGTTACATATTTCTAAACTAAAATTCATAATACTGAATGAATTGCAGCAGTTATTTAAAATGGCTATAACAGTGACATAATCCCCCTTTGTGCTTCCTTTGAAATTAATCGCCAGCTCTCCTCTCTCGCCTTATTTGCGGCCACAGTGTTGCTCTTAGCGTTATTTTATTTTTAAAATGTTCATAACTTTCCATGAGGACAAGCTGCTCCTCTTGCGTGAAATCTGCAGCCCGTGAACGGTCCGTTTTTCGCGGAAGTAGAATCACATGACGCCAAAACGCCCTTTTTTCTGTGAAGGCGCACAGAGCACAAAGCTGACAGCCGGACTGAACAAACCTCGATGAGAACCACCGTCGTGATTCCACTTAACTTTGACTGGAGCTTTAGGTTTTGTTGAGCCTGATAGTGAACACAAAGCCTGGGGATGTGGAGCCTCCTTCAGAGTACAGCCCTCAGGTCGGGTCTTTACCTGCTGAGTCCCATCCACATCCAATCCGAGAGAAACGTCAGAGCCACATCCCAGCTGAGAGCGTAGAAGCTGTCAGAGACATGAAGGGGCTGCTCAGGATGAAGGCCTGGTCCTGAGCTGCAGGGACAGTCCAGTCCAGTGGAGTCCAGCTGCTTCACAGCAGCAACATGGACGATCTCAACTTTCAGCCCAGAGGGAGCAGCACGGCCCCAGGCTCTGCTTTCACTTTCACATTGTGTTTATGGAGCGTGAGCGCCACCGGGTGGACAGGAAGGGAAGTTCTCTCAATGCTTTTCATCCATTCAGAGAATATCAAAGTGAACAGCAGGCTTCTGAACTTTTACAAATGGCTTTGAAATCCACAGTTTGGAGGTGTTCTCAGTCCAGAGCTTCTTGTCCTCCATGCCAACACTGTAAACAGCTGAGAAATATTTCTCATCAATCACCGTCCATCTGAATCTGAACAGGCCAGCTCCTCAATCTGCTGCCCTCTCCCCATTCCCTGTTCAGAAGACAGGAAAACTTGTATGTCTCTGCCTTAAATATAATTGGTTGTTGTTAATATGCCTATATGGAAGAAGAAATATCTCATTAACTCAATCCACATTGCAGCAAAATCTCTCTCTCTCTCTCTCTCTCTCTCTCTCACACACACACACACACACACCAATGGGTTCCATGTTTCCAGCGTCTGCATCTCCAAACAGAGTTCAAACCATTCATGTTCCTTCAGATCAGCCTCTTTCTGTTCAGATCAGACCTACTTTTTTTATAATATTGTTTATTTCATGTGAATTTGTCTCTTTTTACTGTGAAGTGTCTTTGACTATCAAGAAAAACCTAAACAAATATAATGTATTATTATTATTATTATTATTATTATTATTATTATTATTATCCAAACTAAAAGCACTTACATAGAAACTTGACTTCCAAAATAAATGTAAAACGTGGGATGCAGCCCCTCACCTGGTGTGGAGGAACTCCTCAAAGATCCCATGAGGTGACATGAGGTCCTGTCCCAGCATCCACACCGGGACAGGATGATGTCACTGTTTGACAGGAAGTCCAGGTCATGTGAGGTCACGTCATTGGGACTTTAAAACTCCAGATTTGATGAACATTTTGCTGTTTTTCCAGCATGTTTCAGAAGAGTGTTATTCCATCCATGTGAAATAAATCATCTATAAATCTAAATAATTTCTCAGTCGGGCTGGTTTGCTGCTCACTCTGCAGTGAAGCAGGGAGACACACACACACACACACACACCCACACCCACACACTCTAGTTGCTGTTTCATGATTTTAAAAAAAGAATTGGAAATAGTAAGAACCAATGAAATTATTCCCGAAGTCTTGTTTTTCATTTAAAATACATATTTACAATAATATGAATTTTCTTGTTATTTTTTCTTGAACTTTAATGAAAACTAAATTTTCAGGAATCATCATTTATTTATTTATTTTTAAGTTGGAGGAAAAGTTTCTGAGATTTGAGATCCTGAGTTATGATGCAATAAAAAAAAATCAACTTGAAGGTCAGTCAGCCTTCACAGTCTGTGACAGTCCCAGTCCCAGTCCCAGTCCAAGTCCCAGTCCCAGTCCCAGTTCCAGCTGCTGACGTCACAGCAGCTCCGCCTGTTTGTGTGAGAGGAGAGGCCCAAGAATGGAACCTTGAGGTACCCCACAAAGTAGCTTAGCTCTATTTGAATTAAGCATATTTATGGAAACAAATTGTTCCCTATCCAACATCATGAAATCCATATTTATGTAATTTAGAGATAAGAATGTTGTAATCAACAGTGTCAAAAGCTTTTGACAAGTCTAAAAAAATTCCAAGAGATATCTTTTTATTGTCTAATGCTGTAGAGATTTTATGAACAAAGAGCAATAAAAGCTAAAGAGCTTTTATTGTGGAAGCTGCCGCCTCACTGGCCCTAATGTGGGTCCTCAGGTCCACTCTCTGCTGTCCCTCGGCTCCAGGCCTCACCAGTTTGGTTCAGTGCCTCCTTAACAGGGCTGCTCCTCTGGACTCCCACGTTAAACATCCAAATAACAAACCACTGCAGCCTTCACTTGGCTGATTTATTCTCACTTTAAACTAAATGAACAAAACATTTCCAAGTCTAACATGAGGTCAAAGACGGTGCCGACGTCCCGTTCACGTTTCCTACACATTAATCACAAGACATCCAAAATAACTGCTCAGAGGATTAATTTGACATCAGGTCATGTGCCAAAAGAAAAGATTTAACCTCGATTAACCTTGATAAATTAGAGAACTGTGAGATACCAATATGTTGTAGGATTAATGTACATATTCTGACATAATGGACATAGTTTTGTTTACAAATTCTAAGGCACATATTTTCCCATTTCTTATAATTGAATTCTTCTCTTAAGAAGTTGAGCAACTGCAACTGACCCAGTTTCTCCTTGGGGATCAATGAAGTATTTCTGATTTTGATTATAATGTTCCTGAGTTTATTTCTGCTTGTAAAAAGTTCAATAGGTTTATAAAAATCCTTTGCAGTGATCTGTCATGTCAGCAGCTGTCTCTGATCAGCAGTGTGAAGACGCGACTCACTCCTCAGATCTCACACAGAGACACTGAGGAACCAAACCAAACCTCAAACCCCGGGTACACAGGCTGAGTGAAGGTGCTGCTGAAGGTGTGGAGGTGGATCAGTGTGTCAGAGGAGACGCTGTAGAAGGACAGAGAGCCAGCAGGCCAGTCCAGATACACTGCCACTCTGTGAGAGGAGGAGGGGGCAGAGATGACTGTTTTTCTGTTATTGTGCCAGGCAGAGAAACCACCATGAGAGCATCTCAGACTCCAGGAGTTTTTATTAAATCCAAGCCCACAGTCTTTACTGTTTCTTCTCCTGCTGATTCCTCTGTAAGTCACTGCTATATAAACAAGTCCTTCCCACTCGACCTCCCAGTAACAGTGACCAGTCAGACCATCACTACACAGGATCTGCTCCCAGTGGTCAAACCTCTCTGGGTGATCAGGATATGGCTGCTCCTCTCTCCCCCATGTCACCTTCCTGTTGTCCTCAGACAGGACGAGGTGTCTGTTTGTTGTGTTTGTGTCCAGTTTGAGTTCACAGGAATCTGATGGAGAGAACAAGACACAACAGACCTGCTGTGGTCATTATCTGCTGATTTATTAACACTTTGATTATTTTGTTAACTCTTTGAAGATGAGACATGGTGTCAGCCGTCATCTTCATTCACAGCAGGATCTGAATTGATGGACGTCACAAACTGCTGTGGAAATTCACTTCACATCTGGAAGAGCCATTTAGACACAAACTAAACTACATTTACACTTCATGTATTGCTTCATAGAGATTTGAAGATTTCCCTATTAGTATTATCTTCAAGTTATATTCACTTGATGTAAGCATGCAGCTGAGAAGGTTTTGTGTTGATGAATCAAACTAAATCCACACTTACACTTCCTCAGACCTGGTTTCAACCTCTGCTCTCCACCATGGTCCACCCTGGAGGAAGAAACAGAGTCAGAGCAGCAGATTCTCTTTGAGGATGGAAACATGGGCAGTAAATAACCTTCCCTATGAAGGATTTAGCAGACCACGTCACTCATATCCACCATTCAACATGAAACAATATTCCTCAGGCCTCTATAAGACATTGTGTGTCTCTCCATACCTGAGAGCCTCCAGTCTCCAGGTTGGATCGTCCAATCCAGCAGAGAGCAGCTTCACTCCTGAGTCTCCTGGATGATTGTAGCTCAGGTCCAGCTCTCTCAGATGGGAGGGGTTGGAGCTCAGAGCTGAGGCCAGAGAAGCACAGCCTTCCTGTGTGAGCAGACAGGCTGACAGCCTGCACACCATCACAAACACAATCAGTCCACCACATCATCTGCTTTGTGTTCTCACAGAAACCTACACAGCTTAGGAATGTGTTCAGTGACATGAAGCTGCATGGAAATCAGGAATGAACTGGTCATGTGTTGAGCAGGTTGAGGAATCCTGACCTGAGAGCCTCCAGTCTGCAGTGTGCACTCTCCAGTCCAGCAGAGAGACGCCTCACTCCTGAATCCTGCAGATCGTTGTGACTCAGGTCCAGCTCTCTCAGACTAGAGGACTGGGAGCTGAGAACTGAGGCCAGAGCTGCACAGCTTCTCTCTGACAGCTTACAGCCACTCAGCCTGAGGAGGAATCAAAGATGAAAACAAATTTAAATCTGTTTCTCTAGTATAGAAAACATCATGTTATGTGTTTAGTATGTCCAGTTTTCTATGAACCTACACAGATTTCCTGGAGGCTTTGACCACTGGCAGGAGCCTCAGAAGAGCCTCCTCTGAAGCAGAGTATTTCTTCAGGTCAAACACGTCCAGATCTTCTTCTGATGACAGTAAGATGAAGACCAGAGCTGACCACTGAGCAAGGGACAGTTGGACTGTGGAGAGACGTCCTGAACTCAGGTACTGTTGGATCTCCTCCACTAGAGAATGGTCATTTAGCTCATTCAGACAGTGGAACAGGTTGATGCTTCTCTCTGGAGAGGGACTGTCCCTGATCTTCCTCTTGATGAACTGGACTGTTTCCTGATTGGTCTGTGAGCCACTTCCTGTCTGTGTCATCAGGCCTCGTAGGAGAGTCTGATTGGTCGGCAGTGAAACACCCAGGAGGAAGCGCAGGAACAAGTCCAGGTGTCCATTTGGACTCTGTAAGGCCTTGTCCACAGCACTCTGGAGGAGGTGTTTTAGTTCAGACTTCTTGTTGAACCGTGCAGACCACCAGGAGACTGATTGTTGGAACA
The DNA here is from genome assembly GCF_902150065.1 of Myripristis murdjan. Lineage (NCBI taxonomy): Eukaryota > Metazoa > Chordata > Actinopteri > Holocentriformes > Holocentridae > Myripristis > Myripristis murdjan. The sequence goes on from NC_043985.1 coordinate 33,774,593, forward strand.
GCAGATTGACTCCAGAGTTGATGAATGTCAGAAAGACATAAAGAGCAGCCAGAAACTCCTGAACGCTCAGATGGATGAAGCAGAAAACCTTGTCCTGGTACAGCCCACGCTCCTCTTTAAAGATCTGCGTGAACACTCCCGAGTACACTGAGGCTGCTCTGATATCAATGCCACACTCTGCCAGGTCTGCTTCATAAAAGATCAGGTTGCCTTTCTCCAGCTGCTCAAAAGCCAGTTTTCCCAGAGACAGGATCATCTTCCTGGTCTTTGGAGTCCAGGGTGAATCTGTCTCAGCTCTTCTATGATACTTGATGTTCTGCACTTTGGACTGAACCAGCAGGAAGTGGATGTACATCTCAGTCAGGGTCTTCGGCAGGTCTCCTCCCTCACTGGTCTTCAACACGTCCTCCAGAACTGTAGCAGTGATCCAGCAGAAGACTGGGATGTGGCACATGATGTGGAGGCTTTGTGACGTCTTGATGTGGGAGATGATTCTGCGGGCCTGCTCCTCATCTCTGAATCTCTTCCTGAAATATTCCTCCTTCTGTGGGTCAGTGAAGCCTCTCACCTCTGTCACCATGTCAACGCACTCAGGAGGGATCTGATTGGCCGCTGCAGGTCGTGTGGTTATCCAGAGGCGAGCAGAGGGAAGCAGGTTCCCCTTGATGAGGTTTGTCAGCAGAACGTCCACTGAGGTGGACTCTGTAACATCAGTCAGGATCTGGTTGTTGCTGAAGTCCAGAGGAAGTCGACACTCATCCAGACCGTCAAAGATCAACACAACCTGGAACTGCTCAAACCTGCTGATTCCTGCTTCTTTGGTCTCAGTGAAGAAGTGATGAAGAAGTTCCACCAAGCTCAACTTTTTCCCTCTCAGCAGATTCAGCTCTCTGAAAGTGAATGGAAATGTGAAGTGGACATGCTGGTTGGCTTTGTGTTCAGCCCAGTCCAGAGTGAACTTCTGTGTTAAGACTGTTTTCCCAATGCCAGACACTCCCTTTGTCATCACTGTCCTGATTGGTCGATCTCTTCCAGGTAAAGGTTTAAAGATGTCCTCACATCTGATTGGTGTTTCTGGTGTGGCTGGTTTCCTGGATGCTGTTTCAATCCATCTGACCTCATGTTCTTCATTGAGCTCTCCACTCCCTCCCTCTGTGATGTACAGCTCTGTGTAGATCTGATTCAGAAGTGTTGGGTTTCCTGCTTTAGCAATCCCCTCAAACACACACTCACACTCCTTCTTCAGCTTAGATCTGAGTTCACGTTGGCACGCTGCAGCCGCAGTTTCTGAATGAACTAACAACAAAAACATCAGTAAGTGAATGTCACATTAATGAGAGAAATGTGAATATTTGCTGGTAAATGTATCTGAGTTGTGGCTGCATGGCATCCATTTAGCTCATAGCTGCTGGTGGGAAAACCAGTCCTGACTGTCTGCAGCCAAATGTGAAAGGCAACATGTTCCATGTCAACTTTGTGTTGAGCATTTTACACAAATATGAACAAATCAACACTTTAAGCAGGTTCTCCATGAGGATTGTGCTCATTTCCCTTCCAATCTGGAATTGCTGAGCTCTTGTTTTAGAAATGTCTGTATTTCCAGCAGAGGTTACAAATGCAAACATTCAGTTTTCCCATCATTCCTCCTTTCCATCCTGTTAAAGGAGTTAAAGTCTCTTACTGCTCCACAGACGCCCAGCCAGCTCCTCCTGCTTCATTCTCCTCAGGAAGTGCAGTGTGATCTGCAGAAAAGCCTCCCTGCTGCTCCTCCTCTGCTCTTCCTCCTCACCGTCCAACATCTCCTCATCCTCCCTCTGCCTCTCTGAGCATTCTGGGTAATCTGGACTCAGAGACCTCTGCAGGTTTTTCAGCTCCTTCTTCACAAAGGTGTTGATGTTCTCCTCCAGCAGCTGCAACAGAAAAATCAAAGAATTCAAGTTCCATTTTGAAATTTGGACCCAAAACACAAAATCAGATCCAGGTTGAAGAGCCTGAAAGTCCAAAGTGTAGCATGGAGACGATTATGAGCTGAGCTGCTGCTCAGTTTGGACGCTGTTGTTCAATATACAACCATGTAGGGCAGGGGTCTCAGACTCGCGGCCCGCGGGCCAACTGCGGCCCCCGGGACGATAATTTGCGGCCCGCAAGATTGATATGAATGACACTTGTTGTGTGCGGATCTGAACAAACCAATCACGGTGAGGTATATGGTGGTATATGGAGGTATATTCTGGAAGGCGGGACATCGGCCGGGCTGTCCAGTGCCTCGCTCACTCATTCATTCATTCCTCTAGTCAGCTGGGCGGAGGAAAAGCCGTGAAGCCGCTGACTCCGCTCGGCGCCCACAGTCCTCCGCTGCTCTCAGCTCAGAAATAAAGGAGGCGCTGTGATCTGTGATGCCACTCCAAAAATCAGTGGACTTTGACCTGCAGGGTCTCAAAAGCCAAAATCCACCCTCTGTCCCCCCGCAGCACAATAGAGGCACAGTGGGGGAGGGAGATTTATGAGATTTAACGTGTTTGGATCACACCGTTAGTGTTCAGTGTTTACTGGTCAGTGCGCGTTTGTTTTGTGCGTCTTTCTGCGGTCCGTCTCTACACCAATTTTCTCCCTAGCAACTACAATAGAATTTTGTGATTAGCTGACGTAGTGTGCTTTCGACCAAAAGGAAAGGAGCGTATTTCGGTTGTTTTCTTGTCAGAATCCATATATTACCGAGTCCTGTACAACACACGCTCCATAAAAAAAGATGCACCAAACGTGTATTTGTCGTAACTCTGGTTTTACTTGGCCGATCGACACAATTCAAAGACTGGTAGATAGTTTGAAGTCCGCAGATTCGACACAGATTGAGGGCGTTTTCACACCTGAAAGTCCGAACCAAGGTCCGAACCAAACTCCGTAATTCTGTTACATTGTAACACATTTGGTCCGGTTGGTTTGGTTTCACACTGCAAATGGAGTAACGGACTTTACAAGACAAACATACAGGGGAAATTTATTCTTCTCATTAGAGGACGCATCAACTCCCCATGCACTTCCGCGGCTCATTTTGCTTTGGTTACGCTGAGTTGTTGGGCTGGCCGGCATCTGACATCAGTATTACTTCCTGTTTACAGAAAATGAATGGAGCAAGCCAGAGCCGGCTTTGGGCATAGGCGGTATAGGCAGGCCTAGGGCGCCATCTGTTGGAGGGGCGCCGCTAGCGGCCGGAGGGGCGCCGGCAGCGGTTGTTTACCGGAGGGATACCCGCAGGATTTTATCGGCGTCATAGGTAGAGTCGTCGGCGACATAGGTAAAGCCGGCATTGGAGCGAGCCATCTTTTTCCCGTTCTAATATTTTTGTTGGTATATTGCTACCAGCAGCATCAAGTTAATGAGCAATACATCAGAGTAACTGCTATTCGCAAGATGAGCCTCCTCATCATGAGAAAACTTTATCGAGAGGAGGAGAAAACGGCATACAGTCCTGCGAGTTATGGCAATGTGTATTCCGGAGAGAAGGTGAGTGTGGGAATATTTTTTAAAGAGATGAGCTGTCAGTAGTGATGTATTAACTTGTCTTTATAGTGCTATACATTTTACCGTGCGACACTTTTCATTCAGCATAATAACGGACACGAGTCGACTAACGTTGCGCCTTGCGTGTCATAGCAACGTTTAACGTTAGCAGCTAAAGTTAGCATGCCGTCAGAGATGCATAACCATGGTAACTTTACTGATGAGCATCTTCAAGCCCTACTGAGGGTCTCCACTGCTTCCTCCCTCAAGCCAAATGTGGCTAGGCTATGTGAGAAGAAGCGCTGCCAGGTCTCTCTCTAGCAGCAAGAAGTAGGCAAGAGAAGCCATGTTCAGAACAGTTCGGGCTCTAGTTTCCCGGCGCAGCGCGGGGTGGCACAGTAAGGCGAACCCCGCGCAGAGCTAGTTTCGACCGGCGAAACGGCAGAGGCGGACAGTGTCCAAGTTTCGCAGGCGGAGGTTCGCCGAGATAGGAGTGCCGGCGCAGCTGGGGGAGGTGCCGACAGATTCGGCTTGGCGCAGTGACAGTTTCGTGCCAAAAGGCTTCGCCGAGGTGCGCCAAAAGCTCGCCGTCTGAAACCACGTCTACTTTCAGCGCAAGGCGGAGCGGAGCTGGCGCAGTGGAAGTTTGGCTGCCTGGCGCACATCACCAAAACCTCACAATCAGCACAAACGGTGCCAATCTCCTTTGATCTGACATCAGCTGTGACGGGACAGTTGATATGGAGATATATGTATGTGCTGATTGTGATCGTAGCATTGAATAGTGTTTTTTTCGGTATTTATTGCATCGTTCATGTGCCTGACATTCCGGAAGCCTGCCTGTGAGGTTTTGGTGACGTGTCCGCACTGCTCGCCGGTCTCCGCTCCGCGCCTGTCTCCTGGGCTCCGCTCCGCCTGCGGCAATAGACCTCCATGTCAGCTGTGTAAACTTTCATTACGCCTTCACACAGCGCATTTTAAAGGCGAGGACAGGGGCTCATTTGATTGGTTAAATGTGAATCGGCTGTGTCAAACCCACTCCATGCCTTCTCTCCTCCCCTCCGCCGGTAGGAGGGACGGCGGAGTACTTAAGCCACCGAGACCGGCGTGCCAAACTTGGAAAATCCGCCTGGCCACACCCAGTTGGCGAAGCGCATCTGCGCCACGCCCCCGCCTCGCCAGGTCTGCGAAACTAGAGCCCTTCATGTTCAATGTTCCATTCATGTTCAGAAAGTTAAAGTTTAAAGAACTGTTAATACAGACATTTGAAACTGAATAAAAATAATTAGTTTTCTCTAGTCAGCCAGTCAGTCAGTCAGTCAATATGTGGTTTCTTCAGTCGTCTGTATCTGCTGTATGATCATTATTATTATTTCATTTATTTATTACTGATTGATTTTTTTTATTCATTTTTTAATTTATTTATTTAATTCATTATTTTGTGTTAAAAATAAAGATATTTGAGAACATTGGAATGTTTTATCAGCGCTTTTCTTGTGGAAATCCTGATGCGGCCCAGCCTCACCCAGACTCTGCCTCCAGCGGCCCCCAGGTAAATTGAGTTTGAGACCCCTGATGTAGGGCCCTATAAAATCCTTTTTATTTTTTCCCAAATTCAGTTTTTTCTGTTTTAATTGTTGGGAATTCCGTTTTTTACCTTTTACTCTTATTTTACTACAAAAAAGAGTGTGTTTTTAATGTTAATGACTAAAATGCACACAAATGAAATAGAAATTACCTTAAATTAATTGAGGTAACAAATAAACACTTTATTAATTTATTTATTTAACGATTACATTGTTATAGCAGTAAAAGGTGAAAATGATATGTTGTTAATGATTGAACAAAACTGACAAGAGGATGCATCAGTAATTATTTCACCTGAGGGTTGATGTTGGGTCAATGCATGCCACATTTAACTTAAAAGATTGTTAAACGAGTGTTGACCAATAGTTCAAAAAGGTAGATTGCCCTGCACAGCTCAGAACTTCACATTGGTGCTGGTGGTGTCAGGAAGGAAGTCCATAGTAGAAAGAAGGGTTCCACCGCACACAATGTGCTCACTTTGATCTCATTTTAATCAGGCATGCCTGATGAAGCCCATGTGGCGAAACGCGCTGCAACTTTTAACAAATAAATGAGTGTTGACCACTGCACGTACAGGCTATTCACAATAACTTACAAATGATGATGTGTAGGACCCTGCAGTCTCATGCATCAGTGTCTCATCCTCAACGACAGAGTACTTTTTACCACGGATCTTTTGTAGCACAGAGGAGATATGTTGTCAAACACTCGGTATGTCGTGTTAGTGAATGTTTATGAGTTGTAGAACATAATAAATTATCTTGCAGGAGTAGATGTCTACCAGTAAGCTTGACTCCAATACTTTAACAATATGTTAAATTATTATTTGTTTTAAAAATGTAAATTGCTTATCAAACACACCTAACAATTCAGCTACCAATGAATGAGTAGTAGTATGCATGTGATAACATAGATTGAAAAATAAGCCGAAGTGATACCTCTTCTCTGAATAGACAAGCTAAGCCAGTGTGCTGCTGTTAGCCAGTGAAAATAGAGCGGAGTGGCACCTCTTCACTTTGTTACACAATCTATGTCAGTGCGCTGCTGTAGCTGGAAAGTTTCTCTGCCTGTTGGACTCGTACGGTGCCGGTGCAGGTGTTGGAATGGTTTTTCTTGGTGGTGCAGGTGAAACCACTGGAGGGGTTGTGCCACCCAGATTTGCTTCCCTCCATGTGATTTTCCCCAGACATACATTCATATTCCACACAAAAACAGCATTTCATTCAAATTATGTCAAATTCCGATATTCCATGTTAAAAATAGATTCCGCTTTATATGGCTAATTCCGCGATTCCGTGATGGCGGAAATTATAGGGCCCTAATACAACAGTTAGTGCCAGTGGAGCAATCTGATTGGACGAGAGGCGTCCCATGAGAGCTGATGTTCAGTAGAACAGCACTCGCTCTGCTGTCATATCGCTGCATTTACACACCAGAAATATGGAGGCCAGGTGTGTTTGATGCTCCTGGGCAGACTGACCACTGGGAACCTCTGAGCTCTGCTGCTGGACTCTGAGGAGGACACACACACACACACACACACACACACACACACACATATGTGATTGAATCCTGGCAGAAACACAAAATGAACTCCATGTTAGAAGCTGTTCTGATTATTGGATGTGATGTTTTGAAAGAGGAAACTCAGTCAACAGAGTCTGAGGGGCCGAACCCATTCTGGATCTTTAAATAATTACCCATCATCAGCAGAGGGCTGTGAGTCTTTGAAGTGAACAGGTTGAATTATAGACCGGTCGCTCTTGAAGGACACACAGCTGGGTCCAGGGGAGTCTGGTCTCTCCTGCTGGATCCTGATAGAAACATCATGAACACAGCAGTGGTGTAAAAACTCATCAAATTCATAATTACGGAAAAGTAAAGATACATCGTTCAACAACAACTCAGGTAAAACTGAAAGTCACCCTTTGCAGTACTACTTAGTGTCATATACGGCAGTATTGTGTTGAAAATGTGCATGAGCAATTACTGAGGGCAGTACGGGAGCCCGAGCGCGGGTCAAGGATGCTGTTGTTGTTATGATAGGCAGTAAGATATATACAAAGAATAATTCACGTGAGACAAGACTTGTTCATCTTCCGGTTAATAAACCATGCTGTTCACAGCTAAAGAGGACCAGGACTACTGTCCATCTTTTACATGGTGTCAGAAGTGAACACAACCGGAGGACCCGCGGCATGGCCAAGTTTAATCCTAAAGTATTTGGTAGGTAGTAGTACTAGGTACTAATTACTAGGTAGTAATTTATTTTTCCAGGTGTCTTGCAGCAAAAGGTGGCCAGCCTGCATGGGCTGCCAGGACACTACAGAACATAACAGACAGCAGCAACAATATCATGAGAGCCAAAGAACAAATATGATCCACCTTCATTGGTGTTAAACAATGTCCAAAGCAAATGTGAATAGCAGCTCCTCAGACATCACTGCTCTAAAACAGAGCTTTGCCACTTCTCAGCCACAGACTGTGCATTTCACTCTGAACACTTTTAAACAGAAAGCGTCTCCATACACTGTTGATAAGCATTTAACACAAACTGAGCCACATGGAACCCTTTGTAATGCAATCTGCATTCATCAGTCAAGGAAACAAATCATTTTCAAGAAAAGCCTCTATCTAAAGATTATGATATAATGGACAGGGTTTCCCCCAGTGCTTTATAGGCCTGGCGGGCTGCCAGGCTTTTCTTGCCCCCCTGCCAGGCTAAGCGTTGCTTGTTTATTTATTTTAAATAGTTTTTTTATGCACCAGAAACAGTGATACCAAAGACGGTATATAGAGCTTTTAACCGCATCTAGTGATACGGTTGAAAGTGCAATGGCGACATCTTATGGTTGATACGTGAACACTTTCTTTTTCCGAAGTCGGAGGAGCACTGGAGGAGACGATGAGCCCGCTCGTTCACCCCCAGGCCGAGGGGAGTGCAGCCCCGGCGAGCCGACCGAGCCACGGCTCGATGATGAGGCAGAGCCAGTGTGAGTTAGCACGGATGTTAGCACGTTGTCAGAGCAGAAATTACCAGGATAACGCCCACCAAGTTGCGCCGCTATGTGGAATATGGATTTTACATAAGTTGAATGAAATGTAGTTTTTGAGTGGAATATGAACGTGTGTCTGGCAAAGGCACAGAAGATTTCCAGCTACCGCAGCGCACTGACATAGATTGTGTAACAAAGCGGAGTCGCCACTCTGCTCTATTTTCACTGGCTAACAGCAGCACACTGGCTTAGCTTGTCTATTCAGAGAAGAGGTATCACTCTGGATTATTTTTCAATCTATGTTATCACAGGTGTGTTTGATAAGTAATTCACTTTTCCTTGTGGCAAATATGAACATTTCATAATTCACATTTTTAGTAAAATAAATTCAACATCTCAGTGACTCTAACTTGAAAGAATGCTTGTTGAACTTCACAATCTTAAGCAAAATTGATGATATGGAAATTTATACGATGGATATGACGCCGTCCTTCTGTCATCCTGTGGTCTCCTCTCTGTGTCACACACTTTGGTTCAATAATTCGGCTGCACGTAACTCTGTGAAGCTGAAAACAGCAAACCATCTGTTTTATCAGGAGTTTGACATAATTACCCATCATCAGCTGAGGGCTGCGAGTCTTTGAAGTGAACAGGTTGAATCATAGAGCGGTCGCTCTTGAAGGACACACAGCTGGGTCCAGGGGAGTCTGGTCTCTCCTGCTGGATCCTGATAGAAACATCATGAACACAGTGAAGGGATCTGTGTCTCTATGAACACTGTTTTACTTTCTTAGCAACACTAACACACTCAGATAATAATCACCTACTTATTTTCAGAAGCAACATTATGTGATGGAGAACAGTCATGGACAGTCAGAGATCCTCATCTCACCTCTTAGCTTTGGTCTGGCTGTCATGTTCCCCAGACAGAGTGCTTTCAGAGGCAGGGAGCCCCTCCTCTCTCTCCTCACACACATCCATAGCCGAGCCGACACCTTGACACAAACACAGCGGCTGATTGATGACAACAAGCTTTCCATGACAGGATGTGTGCTGTCTTCCTGTCAGCACCATGTCACATATACAGAGTGGACGTAACACTCAGAGCAGCCGCCCTTTCCATCAAACCCACTGAGCAGCTTCATCTACAGAGGACTTTGAATCCTCTGGGACTCTTCACACATGGACTGGAAACTACTGACCTTTACAAAGCTCTCATTTCAGCTTCTCAGCAACATTCACTGTATTTTTGCTTTTCATTTTCTGCAGAGAATTTGGTGATAACTTAAAGTTTAAATGTGTATTTAACCCTATAAAGCCATTTGTATCATATATGATACACGTTATCAATTCACACATTCTGTTTTCAGTTTAATCAATACTTGACCAAAATCCTGTTGTATACCTTTGGACACTTGCCCTGTTCACCCTGGACCATACCATTGGCACTTCAACTACATATCATATATCATACACCACAAAGGTCGTATAATAACATATACACATACATTTACACATATACACATACACATACACACATACATATATATACATACATATATATACACATACACACACACACACACATATACACACACACACACACACACACACACACACACACACACACATACATATATATATAGGCTATATACATACATTATACATACTTTTTTGCCTAGTATATATAGGGAGTGTACTACGAAGCAGGTTCAGTGGGTTAGCGAGGTATGTGGAGTCTAAAGCCAGGCTGTCCTGTATCACGAAGGTGGCTCTCTTTTAACCCGGCTAGGTCACCATGGTAACTTATGCTAGATCACCATGGTAACTTATGCTAGGTCACCATGGTAACTTATGCTAGATCACCATGGTAACTTATGCTAGGTCACCATGGTAACTTATGCTAGATCACCATGGTAACTTATGCTTAGCTCATAACCTGGTCCAGACCAGGTTATGAGCTAAGTTTAAGCGGCGCTATCTCACCCAGGTGAAATCACAAAGTAATTTTTGTCCGGTGTTTGGTGGCACATATGCACAATGCAGGTCTACTATTAGCGGTGCACAGACTGCACGTTTGTTAGAAATATTCCGTTGTATCACAGACTTTGTTATAGTAGCCTACTTTTTTTTTTTTTTTTTAAAGGAAACCCTTTATATTATACCGGTGACTGTCACGGCATCCGAAGGTGCTGATTGGACGGGAGCAGCCCGTGGTGATTCAAACGCGCTCCAAACGCCACTTATTCTGATTTAGAAAAAAAGATTTAACAAAAAAGGAGCAAACAAACATCAACAGAAGTGGCTCCATAATTCTAGTTCAACTTCAAATGTAACGAACAATTCCCTTTTCAAACCGTGTATTATTTGTATTATTATCTGATCAGTTTATTGTCTTGTTGTCTGTTATGGTGATGTCTTGTCCTGGATTTGTTGTGTTGTATGTATAACTGGTCTGGATGGGTTTGAAATAAATAAATAAATAAAAAATAACAATTATCTGAAACTACTGACAAGGAGCTCTAAGCAGCGGAAATAGTGGTCAAAACTGTCATGTAACCATGGTAACCACCGCCTGCTCCGTCACCCACACACACCTTCAGTCACCTGACTTCACCTCAGGCTTTAGCTCTAATTCCTAGGCAGCACTCCCATAAAGCTACTGAAGTTACATATTTCTAAACTAAAATTCATAATACTGAATGAATATTGCAGCAATTATTTAAAATGGCTATAACAGTGACAGAATCCCCCTTTGTGCTTCCTTTGAAATTGATCGCCAGCTCTCCTCTCTCGTCTTATTTGCGGCCACAGTGTTGCTCTTAGTGTTAATTTTATTTTTAAAATGTTCATAGCTTTCCATGAGGACAAGCTGCTCCTCTTGAGTGAAATCTGCAGCCCGTGAACGGTCCGTTTTTCGCGGAAGTAGAATCACATGACGCCAAAACGCCCTTTTTTCTGTGAAGGCGCACAGAGCACAAAGCTGACAGCCGGACTGAACAAACCTCGATGAGAACCACCGTCGGGATTCCACTTAACTTTGACTGGAGCTTTAGGTTTTGTTGAGCCTGATAGTGAACACAAAGCCTGGGGATGTTGAGCCTCCTTCCTAGTACAGCCCTCAGGTCGGGTCTTTACCTGCTGAATCACATCCACATCAAATCCGAGAGAAACGTCAGAGCCACATCCCAGCTGAGAGCGTAGAAGCTGTCAGAGACATGAAGGGGCTGCTCAGGATGAAGGCCTGGTCCTGAGCTGCAGGGACAGTCCAGTCCAGTGGAGTCCAGCTGCTTCACAGCAGCAACATGGACGATCTCAACTTTCAGCCCAGAGGGAGCAGCACGGCCCCAGGCTCTGCTTTCACTTTCACATTGTGTTTATGGAGCGTGAGCGCCACCGGGTGGACAGGAAGGGAAGTTCTCTCAATGCTTTTCATCCATCCAGAGAATATCAAAGTGAACAGCAGGCTTCTGAACTTTTACAAATGGCTTTGAAATCCACAGTTTGGAGGAGTTCTCAGTCCAGAGCTTCTTGTCCTCCATGCCAACACTGTAAACAGCTGAGAAATATTTCTCATCAATCACCGTCCATCTGAATCTGAACAGGCCAGCTGCTAAATCTGCTGCCCTCTCCCCATTCCCTGTTCAGAAGACAGGAAAACTTTTATGTATCTGCCTTAAATATAATGGGTTGTTGTTAATATGTCTATATGGAAGAAGAAATATCTCATTAACTCAATCCTCATTGCAGCAAAATGTCTCTCTCTCTCTCTCTCTCTCTCTCTCGCTCTCTCTCTCTCTCTCTCTCACACACACACACACACACACACACACAAGTGGGTTCCATGTTTCCAGCGTCTGCATCTCCAAACAGAGTTCAAACCATTCATGTTCCTTCAGATCTTTTCTTTTCTTTCTTTTCTCTTTTTATTATGACGGGACTGTGCACATTAATGAACATGAGGTAACATATACAGATAAATCTATATAGAAAAACATGTAAATATGCCGGAGTTAGCTTAAAGCTAATTTCCATCCGTAGTCCCCAACAATAAAAAACAGAGCATTCAGTCATCACATGCAACCATCACATAAAATACCACACATTACGGTGTTCTCTTAACAAACAACACAGACAAAATTAACCACGCAAAATATCATCACCCATACAAGGGCATACTCTTCTCTCAGAGGGCTAAGATCAGCCTCTTTCTGTTCAGGTCAGACCTACTTTTTTCATAATATTGTTTATTTCATGTGAATTTGTCTCTTTTTACTGTGAAGTGTCTTTGAGTATCAAGAAAAACCTGAACAAAAAGAATGTATTATTATTATTATTATTATTATTATTATTATGATGTCACTGTTTGACAGGAAGTCCAGGTCATGTGAGGTCACGTCATCGGGACTTTAAAACTCCAGTGTTTTCCAGAACAGTGTTATTCCATCCACGTGGAATAAATCCATCTCTACATCTAAATAATTTCTCAGTGCGGCTGGTTTGCTGCTCCCTCTGCTGTGAAGCAATAAGAGACACACACACACACACCCTCCCACACACACACACACACACTCTAGTTGCAGTTTCATGATTTTAAAAAAAGAATTGGAAATAGTAACCAATGAAATTATCCCCGAAGTCTTGTTTTTTCATTTAAAATACATATTTAAAATAATATGAATTTTCTTGTTATTTTTTCTTGAACTTTAATGAAAACAATTTTTTCTGGATTAATCATTTATTTATTTATTTATTTATTTTTAAGTAGCAGGAAATGCTTCTGAGATTTGAGATCCCGAGTTATGATGCAATGAAAAAAAATCAACTTGAAGGTCAGTCAGCCTTCACAATCTGTTACAGTGACAGTGCGAGTCCCAGTCCCAGTCCCAGTCCCAGTCCCAGTCTCAGTCCCAGTTCCAGCTGACGTCACAGCAGCTCCGCCTTTTTGTGTGAGAGGAGAGGCCCAAGAATGGAACCTTGAGGTACGCCACAAAGTAGCTTAGCTCTATTTCAATTAAGCATATTTATAGAAACAAATTGTTCCGTATCCTTCAGGTAATCAATTAACCACTTGAGAACAACATCATGAAATCCATATTTATGTAATTTAGAGATAAGAATGTTGTAATCAACAGTGTCAAAAGCTTTTGTCAAGTCTAAAAAAATTACAAGAGATATCTTTTTATTGTCTAATGCTGTAGAGATTTTATGAACAAAGAGCAATAAAAGCTAAAGAGCTTTTATTGTGGAAGCTGCCGCCTCACTGGCCCTAATGTGGGTCCTCAGGTCCACTCTCTGCTGTCCCTCGGCTCCAGGCCTCACCAGTTTGGTTCAGTGCCTCCTTAACAGGGCTGCTCCTCTGGACTCCCACGTTAAACATCCAAATCACAAACCACTGCAGCCTTCACTTGGCTGATTTATTCTCACTTTAAACTAAATGAACAAAACATTTCCAAGTCTAACATGAGGTCAAAGAAAGCGTCGACGTCCCGTTCTCCACACGTTTCCTACACATTAATCACAAGACATCCAAAATAACTGCTCAGAGGATTAATTTGACATCAGGTCATGTGCCAAAAGAAAAGATTTAACCTTGATTAACCTTGATAAATTAGAGAACTGTGAGATAACAATATGTTGTAGGATTAATGTACATATTCTGACATAATGGACATAGTTTTGTTAACAAATTTTAAGGCACATATTTTCCTATTTCTTATAATTGAATTCTTCTCTTAAGAAGTTGAGCAACTGCACCTGACCCAGTTTCCCCTTTGGGATCAATAAAGTATTTCTGATTTTGATTATAATGTTCCTGAGTTTTTTTCTGCTTGTAAATAGTTCAATAGGTTTATAAAAATCCTTTGCAGTGATCTGTCATGTCAGCAGCTGTCTCTGATCAGCAGTGTGAAGACGCGACTCTCACTCCTCAGATCTCACACAGAGACACTGAGGAACCAGACCAAACCCTAAACCCCGGGTACAGAGGCTGAGTGAAGGTGCTGCTGAAGGTGAGGAGGTGGATCAGTGTGTCAGAGGAGACTCTGTAGAAGGACAGAGAGCCAGCAGGCCAGTCCAGATACACTGCCACTCTGTGAGGGGAGGGGGGGACACGGATGACTGTTTTTCTGTTATTGTGCCAGGCAGTGAAAACACCATCAGAGCAGCTCAGACTCCAGGAATTTTTATTACATCCAAGACCACAGTCTTTACTGTTTCCTCTCCTGCTGATTCCTCTGTGAGTCACTGCTAAGTGAACAGTTCCTTCCCACTCGACCTCCCAGTAGCAGCGACCAGTCAGACCATCTCTACACAGGATCTGCTTCCAGCAGTCAAACCTCTCTGGGTGATCAGGATGTGGCTGCTCCTCTCTCACTCTTGTCACCTTCCTGTTGTCCTCAGACAGGACGAGGTGTTTGTTTGCTGTGTTTGTGTCCAGTTTGAGTTCACAGGAATCTGATGGAGAGAACAAGACACAACAGACCTGCTGTGGTTATTATCTGCTGATTGATTATCAGTTTGATTATTGATTTGTTAACACTTTGATGATGACACATGGTGTCAGCCGTCCTCTTCATTCACAGCAGGATCTGAATGAATGGACGTCACAAATTGCTGTGGAGATTCACTTCACATCTGGAAGAGCCATTCACACACAAACTAAACTACATTTACACTTCATGTATTGCTTCATAGAGATTTGAAGATTTCCCTATTAGTATTATTTTCAGATTATATTCACTTGATGTAAGCATGCAGCTGAGAAGGTTTTATGTGGATGAATCAAACTAAATCCACACTTACACTTCCTCAGACCTGGCTTCAACCACTGCTCTCCACCATGGTCCACCCTGGAGGAAGAAACAGAGTCAGAGCAGCAGATTCTCTTTGAGGATGGAAACATGGGCAGTAAATAACCTTCCGTATGAAGGATTTAGCAGACTCATATCCACCATTCAACATGAAACAATACTCCTCAGGCCTCTATAAGACATTGTGTGTGTCTCTCCATACCTGAGAGCCTCCAGTCTCCAGGTTGGATCCTCCAGTCCAGCAGAGAGCAGCTTCACTCCTGAGTCTCCTGGATGATTGTAGCTCAGGTCCAGCTCTCTCAGATGGGAGGGGTTGGAGCTCAGAGCTGAGGCCAGAGAAGCACAGCCTTCCTGTGTGAGCAGACAGCCTGACAGCCTGCACACCATCACAAACACAATCAGTCCACCACATCATCTGCTTTGTGTTTTCACAAAAACCTACACAGGTTAGGAATGTGCTCAGTGACATGAAGCTGCATGGAAATCAGGACTGAACTGGTCATGTGTTGAGCAGGTTGAGGAATCCTGACCTGAGAGCCTCCAGTCTGCAGTGTGGACTCTCCAGTCCAGCAGAGAGACGCTTCACTCCTGAATCCTGCAGATCGTTGTGACTCAGGTCCAGCTCTCTCAGACTAGAGGACTGGGAGCTGAGAACTGAGGCCAGAGCTGCACAGCTTCTCTCTGACAGCTTACAGCCACTCAGCCTGAGGAGGAATCAAAGATGAAAACAAATTTAAATCTGTTTCTCTAGAATAGAAAACATCATGTTATGTGTTTAATATGTCCAGTTTTCTATGAACCTACACAGATTTCCTGGAGGCTTTGACCACTGGCAGCAGCCTCAGAAGAGCCTCCTCTGAAGCAGAGTATTTCTTCAGGTCAAACACGTCCAGATCTTCTTCTGATGACAGTAAGATGAAGACCAGAGCTGACCACTGAGCAGGGGACAGTTGGACTGTGGAGACACGTCTTGGTCTCAGGTACTGTTGGATCTCCTCCACTAGAGAATGGTCATTCAGCTCATTCAGACAGTGGAACAGGTTGATGCTTCTCTCTGGAGAGTGGTAGTCCCTGATCTTCTCCTTGATGAACTCAACTGTTTTCTGATTGGTCTGTGAGCCACTTGCTGTGTGTGTCATCAGGCCTCGTAGGAGAGTCTGATTGGTCGGCAGTGAAAGACCCAAGAGGAAGCGCAGGAACAAGTCCAGGTGTCCATTTCTACTCTTTAAGGCCTTGTCCACAGCACTCTGGAGGAAGTGTTTCAGTTTAGATTTCTTGTTGAACCGTGCAAACCACATGGAGGCGGATTGTTGGGACAGCAGATTGACTCCAGAGTTGATGAATGTCAGAAAGACGTAAAGAGCAGCCAGAAACTCCTGAAGGCTCAGATGGACGAAGCAGAAAACCTTGTCCTGGTGCAGCCCACGCTCCTCTTTAAAGATCTGTGTGAACACTCCTGAGTACACTGAGGCTGCTCTGATATCAATGCCACACTCTGCCAAGTCTGCTTCATAGAAGATCAGGTTGCCTTTCTCCAGCTGCTCAAAAGCCAGTTTTCCCAGAGACAGGATCATCTCCCTGATCTCTGGAGTCCAGAGTGGATCTGTCTCAGCTCTCCCATGAAACTTGATGTTCTGCACTTTGGACTGAACCAGCAGGAAGTGGATGTACATCTCAGTCAGGGTCTTGGGCAGGTCTCCTCCCTCACTGGTTTTCAACACGTCCTCCAGAACTGTAGCAGTGATCCAGCAGAAGACTGGGATGTGGCACATGATGTGGAGGCTTCGTGACGTCTTGATGTGGGAGATGATTCTGCTGGCCTGCTTCTTGTCTCTGAATCTCTTCCTGAAGTATTCCTTCTTCTGTGGGTCAGTGAAGCCTCTCACCTCTGTCACCATGCCAACGCACTCAGGAGGGATCTGATTGGCAGCTGCAGGTCGTGTGGTTATCCAGAGGCGAGCAGAGGGAAGCAGGTTCCCCTTGATGAGGTTTGTCAGCAGAACGTCCACTGAGGTGGACTCTGTAACATCAGTCAGGATCTGGTTGTTGTTGAAGTCCAGAAGAAGTCGACACTCATCCAGACCGTCAAAGATCAACACAACCTGGAAGTGCTCAAACCTGCTGATTCCTGCTTCTTTGGTCTCAGTGAAGAAGTGATGAACAAGTTCTACCAAGCTGAACTTTTTCCCTCTCAGCAGATTCAGCTCTCTGAAAGTGAATGGAAATGTGAAGTGGACATGCTGGTTGGCTTTGTGTTCAGCCCAGTCCAGAGTGAACTTCTGTGTTAAGACTGTTTTCCCAATGCCAGCCACTCCCTTTGTCATCACTGTCCTGATTGGTCCATCTCTTCCAGGTAAAGGTTTAAAGATGTCCTCACATGTGATTGGTGTTTCTGGTCTGGCTGGTTTCCTGGCTGCTGTTTCAATCCATCTGACCTCATGTTCCTCATTGAGCTCTCCACTCCCTCCCTCTGTGATGTACAGCTCTGTGTAGATCTGATTCAGAAGTGTTGGGTTTCCTGCTTTAGCAATCCCCTCAAACACACACTCACACTTCTTCTTCAGCGTAGATCTGAGTTCACGTTGCCACGCTGCAGCGGCAGTTTCTGAATGAACAAACAACAAAAACATCAGTAAGTGAATGTCACATTAATGAGAGAAATGTGAATATTTGCTGGTAAATGTATCTGAGTTGTGGCTGCATGGCATCCATTTAGCTCATAGCTGCTGGTGGGAAAACCAGTCCTGACTGTCTGCAGCCAAATGTGAAAGGCAACATTTTCCATTTCAACTTTGTGTTCACCATTTGACAAAAAAATGAACAAATCAACACTTTAACCAGGTTCTCCATGAGGATTGTGCTCATTTCCCTTCCAATCTGGGATTGCTGAGCTCTTGTTTTAGAAATGTCTGTATTTCCAGCAGAGGTTACAAATGCAAACATTCAGTTTTCCCATCATTCCTCCTTTCCATCCTGTTAAAGGAGTTAAAGCCTCTTACTGCTCCTCAGACGCTCAGCCAGCTCCTCCTGCTTCATTCTCCTCAGGAGGTGCAGTGTGATCTGCAGAAAAGCCTCCCTGCTGCTCCTCCTCTGCTCTTCCTCCTTACCATCCAACACCTCCTCATCCTCCCTCTGCCTCTCTGAGCTTTCTGGGTAATCTGGACTCAGAGACCTCTGCAGGTTTTTCAGCTCCTTCTTCACAAAGGTGTTGATGTTCTCCTCCAGCAGCTGCAACAGAAAAATCAAAGAATTCAAGTTCCATTTCGAAATTTGCACCCAAAACACAAAATCAGATCCAGGTTGAAGAGCCTGAAAGTCCAAAGTGCAGCATGGAGACGATTATCACCTGCTGCTCAGTTTGGACGCTGTTGTTCATTATACAACCATGTAGGGCCCTATAAAATCCGTTTGATTTTTCCCAAATTCCGTTTTTTTCTGTTTTAATTTTTGGGAATTCCGTTTTTTATTTTTTACTCTTATTTTACTACAAAAAAGAGTGTGTATTTAATGTTAATGACTAAAATGCACACAAATGAAATAGAAATTACCTTAAATTAATTGAGGTAACAAATAAACACTTTATTTATTTATTTATTTAACAATTACGTTGTTATAGCAGTAAAAGGTGAAAATGAAATGTTATTAATGATTGAACAAAACTGTCAAGAGGATGCATCAGTAATTATTTCACCTGAGGGTTGATGTTGGGTCAATGCATGCACACATTTAACTTAAAAGATTGTTAAACGAGTGTTGACCAATAGTTCAAAAAGGTAGATTGCCCTGCACAGCTCAGAACTTCACATTGGTGCTGGTGGTGTCAGGAAGGAAGTCCATAGTAGAAAGAAGGGTTCCACCGCACACAATGTGCTCACTTTAATCTCATTTTAATCAGGCATGCCTGATGAAGCCCATGTGGCGAAACGCGCTGCAACTTTTAACAAATAAATGAGTGATGACCGCTGTGCGTACAGGCTATTCACAATAACTTACAAATGATGATGTGTAGGACCCTGCAGTCTCATGCATCAGTGTCTCATCCTCAACAACAGAGTACTTTTTACCACGGATCTTTTGTAGCACAGAGGAGATATGTTGCTCAAACACTCGGTATGTAGTGTTAGTGAATGTTTATGAGTTGTAGAACATAATAAATTATCTTGCAGGAGTAGATGTTTACCAGTAAGCTTGACTCCAATAATTTAATAATGTTAAATTATTATTTGTTTTAACAATGTAAATTACTTATCAAACAGACCTAACAATTCAGCTACCAATGAATGAGCACTAGTGTGCATGTGCTAACATAGATTGAAAAATAAGCCAAAGTGATACCTCTTCTCTGAATAGACAAGCTAAGCCAGTGTGCTGCTGTTAGCCAGTGAAAATAGAGCGGAGTGGCACCTCTTCACTTTGTTACACAATCTATGTCAGTGCGCTGCTGTAGCTGGAAAGTTTCTCTGCCTTTTGGACTGGTACGGTGCCGGTGCAGGTGTTGGAATGGTTTTTCTTGGTGGTGCAGGTGAAACCACTGGAGGGGTTGTGCCACCCAGATTTGCTTCCCTCCATGTGATTTTCCCCAGACATACGTTCATATTCCACACAAAAACAGCATTTCATTCAAATTATGTCAAATTCCGCGATATTCCATGTTAAAAATAGATTCCGTTTTATTTGGCTAATTCCGCGATTCCTTGATGGCGGAAATTATAGGGCCCTAATACAACAGTTAGTGCCAGTGGAGCAATCTGATTGGACGAGAGGCGTCCCATGAGAGCTGATGTTCAGTAGAACAGCACTCGCTCTGCTGTCATATCGCTGCATTTACACACCAGAAATATGGAGGCCAGGTGTGTTTGATGCTCCTGGGCAGACTGACCACTGGGAACCTCTGAGCTCTGCTGCTGGACTCTGAGGAGGACACACACACACAAACACACACACACACACACACATATGTGATTGAATCCTGGCAGAAAAACAAATGAACTCCAAGCTAGAAGCTGCTCTGATTATTGGATGTGATGTTTTGAAAGAGGAAACTCAGTCAACAGAGTCTGAGAGGCCGAACCCATTCTGGATCTTTAAATAATTACCCATCATCAGCAGAGGGCTGTGAGTCTTTGAAGTCAATAAGTCGACCCTTAGACCAGTCGCTCTTGAAGGACACACAGCTGGGTCCAGGGGAGTCTGGTCTCTCCTGCTGGATCCTGATAGAAACATCATGAACACAGTGAAGGGATCTGTGTCTCTATGAACACTGTTTTACTTTCTTAGGAACACTAACACACTCAGATAATAATCACTTATTTTCAGAAGCAACATTATGTGATGGAGAACAGTCATGGACAGTCAGAGATCCTCATCTCACCTCTTAGCTTTGGTCTGGCTGTCATGTTCCCCAGACAGAGTGCTTTCAGAGGCAGGGAGCCCCTCCTCTCTCTCCTCACACACATCCATAGCCGAGCCGACACCTTGACACAAACACAGCGGCTGATTGATGACAACAAGCTTTCCATGACAGGATGTGTGCTGTCTTCCTGTCAGCACCATGTCACATATACAGAGTGGACGTAACACTCAGAGCAGCCGCCCTTTCCATCAAACCCACTGAGCAGCTTCATCTACAGAGGACTTTGAATCCTCTGGGACTCTTCACACATGGACTGGAAACTACTGACCTTTACAAAGCTCTCATTTCAGCCTCTCAGCAACATTCACTGTATTTTTGCTTTTCATTTTCTGCAGAGAATTTGGTGATAACTTAAAGTTTAAATGTGTATTTAACCCTATAAAGCCATTTGTATCATATATGATACACGTTATCGATTCACACATTCTGTTTTCAGTTTAATCAATACTTGACCAAAATCCTGTTGTATACCTTTGGACACTTGCCCTGTTCACCCTGGACCATACCATTAGCACTTCAAGTACATATCATATATCATACAACAGAAAGGTCGTGTAATAATATATTTTTTTGATTTTTTATTATTATTATTTTTTTTTACTTTTTATTATAGGACTAAATAAAGGGTTCAGTTTCAAAAAATTGGAACTTTCTGCCAATTCTTTCATAATTCAGGCTTTATAGGGTTAAATTAGTTATAAATCACGTGAGGAGGGGGACCTCTGGGACACACTGGTTTATTTGAGCAGGACAATTACAGAGTGATAACTCCGGCCACAGAGTCGCTGTAGAGAGGATTAATTGAAGTCAAGGGATTACAGGTCTGTATATGTGTGTGGTTCTGAAAATTAAGGAAACGAAATATCTTAAACATATTTTCCAAAATAAATAAATTTACAGTCTTGGGAATATAATCTCTAATTGTGGAATAATTAAAGTAACCAGCTCCTTATAATTATAATAACACAGTTACTCAGTGAACTGTAGTTACTAATGTAACTGAAATGACTGTCACTCAGAGCCTAACCAGCGCCTGCTACGTGTCAATGATCTGTGGGCGCGCATAGGGGTTTTTGTACAAATCATGTCTTTTTGTCTTACTAACTACTTTTCTGTTTTTCTGGTAATAATTCTGCAAAGATTCTTTTTTTGTTTGCGTCTTTGTTTTGGAAAGAATCAAGTTAATTTGCTCATGTTTGGAAGGGGCAGTATTGAATGGTCGGTGATAGCAGTGTAAAAAAAAAATAAAAATAAAAGTAAAACAGGTTAAATAAATGATAAACATGTTTTTCTCTCTTGGTGAGTCGACAGCAGAAAAAAGAAACTTCAGTCAAGCCTGTCCAAGCTGTCAGACTGGCTCTACAACATTTTTGATCCATGAGGTGTGTTCAGATTACAATCTACCTGACACTGACTTTACCATTAAAAAAAGAGTCAAGTAAAACATTTTGGACAAAGTTTGTCTTCAGTCTTAGACATCAGTGCTGAAAATTATAGTAAAATAATTAATTAGATCAGTAAAACATATAAATCCCATGCTGACAGACTCTCCCACCACCTTGTGCTCCCAGTCTGCTCTGCAGTCTTCCAGCTGTGAGACGCAAACATTTGTACTGATCCCTGGTCGGGTCTTTACCTGCTGAGTCCCATCCACATCAAATCCGAGAGAAACGTCAGAGCCACATCCCAGCTGAGAGCGTAGAAGCTGTCAGAGACATGAAGGGGCTGCTCAGGATGAAGGCCTGGTCCTGAGCTGCAGGGACAGTCCAGTCCAGTGGAGTCCAGCTGCTTCACAGCAGCAACATGGACGATCTCAACTTTCAGCCCAGAGGGAGCAGCACGGCCCCAGGCTCTGCTTTCACTTTCACATTGTGTTTATGGAGCGTGAGCGCCACCGGGTGGACAGGAAGGGAAGTTCTCTCAATGCTTTTCATCCATCCAGAGAATATCAAAGTGAACAGCAGGCTTCTGAACTTTTACAAATGGCTTTGAAATCCACAGTTTGGAGGTGTTCTCAGTCCAGAGCTTCTTGTCCTCCGTGCCAACACTGTAAACAGCTGAGAAATATTTCTCATCAATCACCGTCCATCTGAATCTGAACAGGCCAGCTCCTAAATCTGCTGCCCTCTCCCCATTCCCTGTTCAGAAGACAGGAAAACCTCTCTCTCTCTGCCTTAAATTTAATTGGTTGTTGTTAATATGCCTATATGGAAGAAGAAATATCTCATTAACTCAATCCACATTGCAGCAAAATGTCTCTCTCTCTCTCTCTCTCTCTCTCTCTCTCTCTCTCTCTCTCTCCCTCTCTCCCATGCGCATGCGTGGGCGTTTGTGGAGCGAGTGGAGTGTGTCAGAGAGTGAATGCGCTTTTTTGCGTTTTTCTCTAAAGGTTTGATCATCTGTTAAAATTTCACTGGTGACTGTCACAATTTCTTACTGTTCACACAAGTTTCTCTAAGAACTTTTGGGGTTCACGGGGGGTTGATCGGTGTGCTGTGCGGCAGCAGCTGGTGCGGGGCTGTGCGCCATGGCTGGCAGCAGACCCACTGGTAATGCTTCTGCGGGTTTTCGAAATCTGTCCCGTCGGCACGGAATTAAGGTGCCAGTCGGTCCGGAGTACTCAGTGGAGGACTGTGGATTAGCAGTAGGAGAGGTGGTGGGATGTGACAGTGTTAAAGCTGCATCAAGGATGAACAGTGCAGTTGTTATGTTTCTTGACTCCATTGATAAAGTTAACTTGGTTGTTGAGCGTGGAATTGTTCTGAGAAACTCTCTTGTCACTGTTTTCCCCCTTGTAAGTCCTGCAAAAAAGATCATCTTATCTAACTTGGGCAGATTGTTTCAGCAATGAAAATGCTTCCATCAGGTTGTAAATCTGCCAAACTGAAACATGTTGTGTCTTTTAGGAGACAGGTGTACATGGTTTTGAAAAATGATAATGATGAGCTTAATATGGCGATGAAGTTTAGAGTTGATGGTTTTGATTACACAATTTTTGCATCAACAGAAACAATGAAATGTTTTGGCTGTGGGCAGGAGGGGCACCTGGTGCGCAACTGCCAAGAAAAGGCTCAGGAGCCAGATGCGGAGGCTGCTTTGCCTCAGAGTGCTGAGGGTGCAGAGAACACACGGGGGAGGAATCAGGTAGACAATGAGGAGGAGCAAGCAGTGGCTCAGGGGCCTGATACAGAGACACAGGCACCTCTGTTGCAGGCTTTGCTGTGCAAAGCCAGACCAGTGTGGAAGGAGAGGAGCAGGAAGAAATGAACATTGATGAGCTTAAATGAGGAGGACAAGACAGTGAGAGATGATGAAAGTGCTTTTAAAGTGCCAAACCCAAAGAGAAAACCAAAAATGCAATCAGAAGGGGCAAAACCAAAGAAAATGCCTGTAATGGAAAAAAGCAAAGTGCAGGAAAGTGACTCTGAAGACTTTCCTGAGTCTGACAGTGAAATAGATCTTTCTGATTCTTATGTTCCTGATGATCAAAAGGTTAATGGTTACAGTCTTGAGCAAATTCACAGTTTTTTGGAGTTGACCAAAGGAAAGAGAGATGTTGTTGATGACTTTTTTCCAAATCGATCAATGTTTGTAGAATCTTCTAGATGGTTGATGAATCAGAGAGGTGGTGACGGTCTAAAGAATACAGAGGTGTATCGCCTCAAAAAGCTGGTACAGAAGGTGAGGGCACAAATTACCAATGCATCAAAGAAATAAAGAGCAGCAAAAACTATGCTCTGCATGTTTTCTCTTCCTGTTAAGTTTTTGTTTCATAATGAGTAGTTTCAGAATTTCATCTCTTAATCTTAATGGGGCAAGAGATGTGAAAAAGAGAACAATATATTATGAACTCCTGAAAACAAAGTGTATTGATATTGCCTTTGCCCAAGAAACTCATAGTAATATTGATAATGAACTTGAATGGAAGAAAGAATGGGATGGGGATATTCTGTTAAGCTATAAGAGCAATGTCAGTGCAGGAGTGGCAATTCTGTTTTCAAAGAATTTTTTGCCTGTGTCTGTACAATCAGAGGAGGTAGTACCAGGTAGATTATTTAAAGTGGTTGCTAAATATGAAAAATCGACTATAATATTGTTAAATGTGTACACTCCAGTAAATCCAGGTGAAAGATGTATTTTTCTTGAAAAATTAGCTAATGTACTCCTAGGTTGTGCCTCTACGGATTTTTTAATATTAGGAGGAGACTTTAATTGCACTGTTGATGATTTGGACAGGAATCACATAGAGCCAAATGCTCAGTCAAGGAAAATTTTAAAACGTATCATTGAAACTTATGAGTTGGCTGATGTATGGCGCTGTAAACAAGGGAGCAGCAGACAGTATTCATGGGCTCATGCTAGAGATAATCACATTTCTTTGGCAAGATTGGACAGATTTTATTGTTTTGAGCACCATTTACAAATATTTAAGTCTTGTTTCCTGTGTCCTGTAGGTTTTTCTGATCATTGTATGCTGCTAGGAAATGTGTTTATAAATGGGGTTAAACCAAAGAGTGCATACTGGCATTTTAATACAGTTTTGCTAAATGACGGGCACTTCAGAAGGTGCTTCAACTTCTTTTGGATACAATGCCAGTCTCGTAAATCTCATTTTGCATCTTTACAGCAATAGTGGGATATTGGAAAGATACAAATTCAACAGTTTTGTAATCAATACAATTTTAATGTCACAGGAGATATCAAACAATCAATTAAAGATCTAGAGATCGACATTGTGGAGCTCCAGACTTTAAGTGGATCCACAGGAAATGGAGGCCATATTAAGGCACTTAAATCTAAAAAAGCTGCATTGGCAGATCTGCTTGGGATAAGAGCACAAGGGGCCTTAGTTTGATCACGTTTCCAAAATCTTGCAGAAATGGATGCTCCATCTAAGTTTTTTTTCAACCTTGAAAAGAAAAATGGTCAAAATAGATTGATGCACTGTATCAGGTCAGCCGAGGGGCTTGATCTCACAGACTCTGCTGAAATAAGGAAGAGAGCTGTGGACTTTTTCTCACATCTGTACAACAGTGAATATAGAGAAGATTGCAGCATGTCAGAACTGTTTCTTGCTGGTTTACCGCAGTTGTCAGCTGCAGACAATGCAGAGTTATCACGCCCTTTAACACTGCAAGAGCTGCAAGAGGCGCTGTTGAGCATGGCAAATGGCAAAGCTCCAGGAATGGATGGGCTTCCTGTGGATTTTTGGTCCACCTTGGGGGAAGACTTGTTGGAGGTCCTGTGTGATAGCTTGTCCAAAGGAAGGCTACCTCTCAGCTGTCGGAGAGCAGTTCTCACTCTTCTACCCAAAAAAGGGGACCTGTGTGAAATAAAGAAATGGAGGCCAGTGAGTCTGTTGTGTGCTGATTATAAGATTTTTTCTAAAGTGTTGGCTAACAGGTTGAAAAAAGTTATGGAGCAGATCATACATGTCGATCAATCATATTGTATCCCCAGCAGATCAATAAGGGATAATATATCCCTAATTAGAGATTATTTGGAAGTCTCTAGTTCATTGGATTTAAAGTTTGGTTTGGTTTCACTGGACCAAGAGAAGGCATTTGATCGGGTGGAGCACCATTATCTTTGGAGTACCTTTAAGGCCTTTGGTTTCTCCCCCAGCTTCATTGCCATGATAAAAAACTTTATACTGTGATATTGAAAGTGTATTGAAGGTGAATGGTGGTTTAAGCGCTCCTTTTAATATTAACAGAGATATTAGGCAGGGTTGTGCAATGTCTGGCATGCTGTACTCTATCGCTATTGAACCCTTGTTATGTCAGATCAGAAAAGAGCTAAAAGGAGTAAAACTGAGAAATGATTTGATGCCACTTCGATTGTCAGCATATGCGGATGACATTATGGTTGCTGTTACGGATCAAAATGATGTCCATAAGCTTATACAAATTACAGGGTGCTTTGGGAAAATTTCTTCCTCTAAAATTAACTGGGATAAGTAAGAGTACAGCTCTGCTAGTAGGTAAGTGGCAGGGAAATGTACCCAGACTACCTGATGGCTTTAAATGGATGACACATGGGATTAAGTATTTGGGTGTTTTTTTTTGGGTGGTTCTCACTCAGAAATGTTAAAAAACTGGGAGGGAGTAGTGGAAAAGGTAGAAGGTAAGCTAAAGAAATGGCATTGGCTCCTACCAAGGATGTCCTATAGGGGGCGAACACTTGTTATTAACAATCTCGTGGCCTCTACCTTGTGGCACCATCTAGCAGTGTTGGAGCCTCCAGCAAACTTGTTGATGAAATTGCAAAGTATTATTGTAAACTTCTTTTGGGATAGATTGCACTGGATACCTAAGAGTGTTTTATTTTTGTCAAAAGAAGAAGGGGGACAAGGCTTGGTTGATCTGGAAAGCAGAAAAGCAGCTTTCAGGCTGCAGTTTGTGCAGAGTTTCCTTTATGGGCCAGACAATCTCACATGGAGACAGGTGGCACAGCTCATTTTTGGTCAGGTTGGGAATTTGGGGTTTGGGAGAACCCTTTTTAACACTGACCTTACTAGTTTCAACCTGAACTCTCTGTCACCATTCTATGTCAGTGTGTTGAAAATGTGGGGCCTGTTGGAAACTGGTCGGATGGGCTCTGACACATCCTTGTACTGGCTGCTGAAGGAGCCAATCCTGAAGGGCTCTCGTTTTGGACTCACCTGGGGAGAGGTGCCGATGATGTCTGACTCTTTGGAGAAAAAGGGGATAGCTACAGTGCAGCATGTCCTAGAACTGGCTGGAGTTAATCTGGATGATGCTGTTGCCTTGGCAAGAAGACTTGAGATCCGATCGGTTCGAGTGGTTGGACTGATGTTGGAGAGATTCAGAAAAGCTTTGTCTGATCAGGAAAGAACTCTTATTATAGGGTGGCTTCAAGGACAGCTCACCCCTGATGAATCTGACTGCTTCCCGAGGTTGTGTGTCAGGCCAAAGCTTACGGACTGTGAAAGACTTGTTCCACTACTCATTGCTAACTGTAAAGTTTGGATGCCATTTGCTTCTGTGAATGGAAAGAAATTTTTATCAACGTTGTGTCAAGGCCTTAAATAAGGAAAAACTTAAAAATAGAACAGATACACCTTGGAGAGAATATTTTAAAGTAAAATCTGAGGTAAAACCTGTGTGGAGCATGCTTTATAAACCACCATTGACCAAAAGTGCTGGTGATTTACAATGGCGAATATTGCATGGAATTGTGGCTGTGAATGCTTTTGTTTGTGTATTAAATCCTACTGTCTTAGATAATTGCCCTTTTTGCTCTGTTAGAGAGACCATATTTCATTATTTTTTACAGTGTTCAAGATTAAGATCACTATTTGTAGCACTGAGTGCTTTAGTAACATCTTTTGGAGAACAGTTCTCTGATAACTTGTTTATTTTTGTTTTTTCTTACAGTAAAAAAAAGAAGAAGAAAGGTCGGCTTTTGAATTTCCTCTTTGGTCAAGCAAAGTTAGCAATTTATATAAGCAGGAAAGAAAAATGGACAGGGGACAAAGATGTGATTGTTTACTTGTGTTTCAGAATCTCGTCAAAGCTCGTGTGTGGTTAGAACATAAATACTATATGAAAATGGATGATTTTGATACTTTCAAAAAGATTTGGGATTATGAAGGTGTGCTTTTTTCCTCAAAGGACTCTGACATCTCTTTTGCAGAAGTGCTAACTTAATTTTTATTTAACTTTATATTTGTTGTATTGTGGAATGTGACTGTTTGTCAGTCTTTCTGGAATGTTTATAATTTTATTTGAATAAATGAACTTTAAAAATTCAATTCTCTCTCTCTCTCTCTCTCTCTCTCTCTCTCTCTCTCTCTCACACACACACACACACACACACACACACACACACACCAATGGGTTCCATGTTTCCAGCGTCTGCATCTCCAAACAGACTTCAAACCATTCATGTTCCTTCAGATCAGCCTCTTTCTGTTCAGATCAGACCTACTTTCTTCATAAAATTGTTTATTTCATGTGAATTTGTCTCTTTTAACTGTGAAGTGTCTTTGAGTATCAAGAAAAGCCTAAACAAATATAATGTATTATTATTATTATTATTATTATTATTATTCAAACAAAAAGCACTTACATAGAAACTTGACTTCCAAAATAAATGTAAAACGTGGGATGCAGCCCCTCACCTGGTGTCGAGGAACTCCTCAAAGATCCCATGAGGAGACTCTAAGGTCCTGTCCCAGGGTCCACACCGGGACAGGATGATGTCACTGTTTGAAAGGAAGTCCAGGTCATGTGAGGACTTTAAGACTCCACTGTTTTCCAGAACAGTGTTATTCCATCCACGTGGAATAAATCATCTATAAATCTAAATAATTTCTCAGTGCGGCTGGTTTGCTGCTCCCTCTGCAGTGAAGCAGGGAGACACACACACACACACCCACACACATACACACACACACACACACACACACACACACACACACACACACACACACACACACTCTAGTTGCAGTTTCATGATTTTAAAAAAAGAATTGGAAATAGAAGAACCAATGAAATTATCCCTGAAGTCTTGTTTTTTCATTTAAAATACATATTTACAATAATATGAATTTTCTTGTTATTTTTTCTTGAACTTTAATGAAAACAAATTTTTCAGGATTTATCATTTATTTATTTTTAAGTAGGAGGAATTGTTTCTGAGATTTGAGATCCTGAGTTATGATGCAATAAAAAAAATCAACTTGAAGGTCAGTCAGCCTTCACATCTGTGACAGTGACAGTGACAGTGACAGTCCCAGTCCCAGTTCCAGCTGCTGACGTCACAGCAGCTCTGCCTGTTTCTGTGAGAGGAGAGGCCCAAGAATGGAACCTTGAGGTACGCCACAAAGTAGCTTAGCTCTATTTGAATTAAGCATATTTATAGAAACAAATTGTGCCCTATCCAACATCATGAAATCCATATTTATGTAATTTAGAGATAAGAATGTTGTAATCAACAGTGTCAAAAGCTTTTGTCAAGTCTAAAAAAATTATAAGAGGTATCTTTTTATTGTCTAATGCTGTAGAGATTTTATAAACAAAGAGCAATAAAAGCTAAAGAGCTTTTATTGTGGAAGCTGCTGCCTCACTGGCCCTAATGTGGGTCCTCAGGTCCACTCTCTGCTGTCCCTCGGCTCCAGGCCTCACCAGTTTGGTTCAGTGCCTCCTTAACAGGACTGCTCCTCTGGACTCCCACGTTAAACATCCAAATCACAAACCACTGAAGCCTTCACTTTTTTTTTCTGCTTGTAAATAGTTCAACAGGTTTATAAAAATCCTTTGCAGTAATAATAATAATAATACATTTTATTTATAACGCACTTTACATTTAACAAAAAACCTCAAAGTGCTACAAGAGAGAACACAGCCAACAAACAAATAGAGCAAAGAGTATTAAAAACAGTTGTCAAACAAGAAACATTTATAGATTAAAAGATTTTTTGAAAAGGTAAGTTTTAAGTCCTCTTTTAAAAGACTCAATAGTCTGTGGGGCCCTCAGATGTTCTGGGAGGGTGTTCCACAGTCGAGGAGCCGAGGAACAGAAAGCTCGATCCCCGAGTGTGCAGCTCTTAGTCCTTGGGGGGAGAAGTCTGTGGGTGTTGGTAGAGCGGAGTGAGCGTGTTGAGGACTGGGGGGTGACGAGTTCTTTAAGGTACTGGGGGGCGTTGCCATGGATGCACTGGAATGTGAGGAGGGAAATTTTGTATTTAATCCGAGCAGAGATGGGTAGCCAGTGTAATGAGTGGAGGAGGGGTGTGATGTGCTCATATTTACGCACTCTCAGCAGGATTCTAGCGGCACTGTTTTGCACGTGTTGTAGTTTCTGTATGCTCTTTCTGGGAATCCCACTGAGAAGTGCATTGCAGTAATCTAGTCTGGAGGAGACAAAGGCATGGACGAGCTTCTCCGCGTCTCTTAAGGTGAGTGTGGGACGAAGTCTGGCTATATTTCTGAGGTGGTGGAATGATATTTTGCAGAGGTGATTGATGTGGGCTTCAAAGGTTAGATGGGGGTCAAACCTGACACCCAGGTTGGTAACTGTTGATGATAGTGGGATGTCCTTGCCAGAGAAAGTAATGCAGGTTATGGTGGAGTTTTGGATCTGATGAGGGGAGCCGATGAGGATAGCTTCAGTTTTTGAGCCGTTCAGCTGGAGAAAGCTATGGCTCATCCATACCTTTGTCTCCTCCAGACATGCCGTGAGGATGGATGATGTCGCTGATGATGTTGAGTCGCTGTCTGCCCTCATGTATAGTTGTGTGTCGTCCACGTAGCAATGGAAGGATATCCCGAAACGACTGATGACCTCACCAAGGGGGAGCATGTAGAGGGTAAACAGGATGGGTCCAAGCACCGACCCTTGTGGAACCCCGCAGCCAACAGCATGTGAACGGGACCTTGATCCTCCCATGGCAACATATTGTGACCTGCCAGTAAGGTAGGATTCAAACCACCTCAAGACTGTGCCTTTAAGGCCAACAAAGTCATGCAGACGCTGGAGCAGTATTTGGTGGTCGACCGTGTCAAATGCTGCAGTTAGGTCAAGGAGGATGAGGAGGGATGGTGAACCAGAATCAGCTGTCATCAGCAGGTCATTTGTTACTCTCACCAGTGCTGTTTCCGTGCTGTGGGCGGAGCGGAAGCCAGATTGAAACTTTTCAAAGATGTTGTTGTGTTGGAGGTGATCTTGAAGGTGGGTGGCAACAACTTTTTCTAAAACTTTGGAGAGAAATGGCAGGTTGGAAATGGGCCTGTAGTTTGCAAGGATCTGAGGGTCGAGGGAGGGTTTCTTCAGAAGTGGCTTGATAATGGCTGTTTTTAGTGCAGATGGTATATGGCCAGCCTGAAGAGATTGGTTTATGACCGTGGTAATCAAAGGACTGAGGGCAGAGCTGTGTGCTTTCACCAGGGCAGTGGGAAGGGGGTCGAGGGCACAAGTGGAGGGTTTCATCCCTTGGATGATATCGTGCACCTCAAGCTGGGTACTGTCAGGGAAGCAGCAAAGGGGGTTTGTCACATTAAACCAAGGGTTGGCAGCTGGCATAGGCGAGGAGGGGGGAACAGAAAGGGAGGAGCGGATTGTGTCAATTTTGGTAGTGAAAAAGTCCATGAAATCATTGCAGTGATCATCAGTAATCCCTGTAAGTGGAGGGGTTTGAGGTTGAAGAAGATGATTTATAGTGGAGAACAACCACTTGGAATTGCCAGGACTGCTTTGGATGATGTTGGAGTAGAACTGTGACCGAGCATCTTTGAAGGACTTGGAGTAAATCTTCTGATGGTGCCTGTAGGCCAGTTTGTGGACAGTGAGTCCGGAGGCCATGTATCGGCGCTCAAGGGCACGTCCAGCTGCCTTCATTTTCCGTAGTTCGCTTGTGTACCAGGGAGCAGAGTTGGAAAATGATGCTGTTCTGACTTTAATGGGTGCATGAAGATCCAGAATATTGCTCAGGGTTGTGTTGTAGAAGTCCACAGATTCAGTGACTGATGACATGTGCACAAGGTGGAGGTGTTGGAGGTCAGAATCCAGATGTTTTGTTATCTATTTTTTTCAGGTTTCTGAAGCATATTTCACGTTTAGGTTTGGTGTAAGATGACAGAAAATGTAGCTCCAAGGAGATTACTTTGTGGTCAGACACACCCATGTCATATACAGTTAGTGCAGATATAGGGGCGGAGTCAGTGATAACTAGATCCAGAATGTTCCCCTTGATGTGAGTGGGAAGCTGCCTGAGGTTTAAACAGTCCAGTAGCTGTAGAAACTCAGAAGCAAGATGGCAAGAGGGAGTGTTGACATGGATGTTAAAATCTCCAAGTATTATGATGTTGGAGGAAGTTGAACAGAAAGTGGAAAGAAGATTGTACATCTCTGGGATGAAACGTGGGTTTGGTTTAGGTGGCCGGTAAATTAAGAGAACTGTTATGAGGGGAGGATGCTTGCATTTGAATGCAAGACATTCAAAAGAGGACAGTTCAGGGAGGGGCAGGGAGGAGAGGACCAGGTGACTGCGGTAAATGACAGCCAGTCCACCACCACGCCCCGTGCTGCGGGCTTGTTGGAGGAAGCAGTAGCCAGGAGGACAGGTCTCATTTAAAACAGAAAATACATCTGGTTGTTGCCAAGTTTCTGTGAGACACATTAAATCCAAACCCTTTTCTCGTATGTGATCATGCAAGAGGCATGATTTATTTGTGAGAGATTGGACATTGAAAAGTTCGATTTTAATGTTAGATGGAGTAGTGAGTCTCTGTACCGGCTTAAGTAGACTGAAATTTACCAAGCGTGGGGCTGAAATAATGCCTCTGCAAGCCTTGTGGTAGCGGTGTCTGTTGGTGACATGGATAGGAATAGAAAGGGCAGGACTAGTAGCTTGATTTCCCCATAAGGGGGAGCTAGTGTGGGATAATGGAGTAATAGAGTTTGTTGTGGGCATGGGGGAGGAAGAGCCATCAAGCTGGCACGTGTGCGATGCTAAGAGTCATTTGCGGGTGTGCTGTATAGCATGCTGTATGTTGGCAGCAAGCATGCGATTTCCCAGCGTGTTTAGGTGAAGACCGTCTCTTGCAAACATGGAGGAACGTTCCCAAAACAGGTCGAAGTTGTGGATATATGTTATTTTGTGCTCTGTACAGACAGACTGGAGCCAAGTGTGAAGAGAAAGAATCCTGCTAAAACGTGATCTGTCATGTCAGCAGCTGTCTCTGATCAGCAGTGTGAAGACGCGACTCTCACTCCTCAGATCTGACACAGAGACACTGAGGAACCAAACCCAACCCAAAAGCCCGGGTACAGAGGTTCAGTGAAGGTGCTGCTGAAGGTGTGGAGGAGGATCAGTGTGTCAGAGGAGACGCTGTAGAAGGACAGAGAGCCAGCAGGCCAGTCTAGATACACTGACACTCTGTTAGAGGAGTAGGGGGCAGAGATGTCTGTTTTTTTGTCATTGTGCCAGGCAGAGAAACCACCATGAGAGCATCTCAGACTCCAGGAGTTTTTATTACATCCAAGATCACAGTCTTTACTGTCTCCTCTCCTGCTGATTCCTCTGTAAGTCACTGCTATATAAACCCATCCTTCCCACTCGACCTCCCAGTAGCAGCGACCAGTCAGACCATCACTACACAGGATCTGTGGCCAGCAGTCAAACCTCTCTGGGTGATCAGGATATGGCTGCTCCTCTCTCACTGCTGTCACCTTCCTGTTGTCCTCAGACAGGACGAGGTGTCTGTTTGCTGTGTTTGTGTCCAGTTTGAGTTCACAGGAATCTGATGGAGAGAACAAGACACAACAGACCTGCTGTGGTTATTATCTGCTGATTGATTCACAGTTTGATTATTGATTTGTGAACACTTTGATGATGACACATGGTGTCAGCCGTCCTCTTCATTCATAGCAGGATCTGAATGAATGGACGGCACAAACTGCTGTGGAAATTCACTTCACATCTGGAAGAGCCATTCACACACAAACTAAACTACATTTACACTTCATGTATTGCTTCATAGAGATTTGAAAATTTCCCCATTAGTATTATCTTCAAGTTATATTCACTTGATGTAAGCATGCAGCTGAGAAGGTTTTGTGTTGATGAATCAACCTAAATCCACACTTACACTTCCTCAGACCTGGTTTCAACCTCTGCTCTCCACCATGGTCCACCCTGGAGGAAGAAACAGAGTCAGAGCAGCAGATTCTCTCTGAGGATGGAAACATGGGCAGTAAATAACCTTCCCTATGAAGGACTTAGCAGACCATGTCACTCATATCCACCATTCAACATTAAACAATACTCCTCAGGCCTCTGTAAGGCATTTTTGTTTCTCTCCATACCTGAGAGCCTCCAGTCTCCAGGTGGGATCCTCCAGTCCAGCAGAGAGCAGCTTCACTCCTGAGTCTCCTGGATGATTGTAGCTCAGGTCCAGCTCTCTCAGATGGGAGGGGTTGGAGCTCAGAGCTGAGGCCAGAGAAGCACAGCCTTCCTGTGTGAGCAGACAGCCTGACAGCCTGCACACCATCACAAACACAATCAGTCCACCACATCATCTGCTTTGTGTTTTCACAAAAACCTACACAGCTTAGGAATGTGTTCAGTGACATGAAGCTGCATGGAAATCAGGACTGAACTGGTCATGTGTTGAGCAGGTTGAGGAATCCTGACCTGAGAGCCTCCAGTCTGCAGTGTGGACTCTCCAGTCCAGCAGAGAGAAGCTTCACTCCTGAATCCTGCAGATCGTTGTGACTCAGGTCCAGCTCTCTCAGACTAGAGGACTGGGAGCTGAGAACTGAGGCCAGAGCTGCACAGCTTCTCTCTGACAGATTACAGCCACTCAGCCTGAGGAGGAATCAAAGATGAAAACAAATTTAAATCAGTTTCTCTAGTATAGAAAACATCATGTTATGTGTTTAGTATGTCCAGTTATCTCTGAACCTACACAGATTTCCTGGAGGCTTTGACCACTGGCAGCAGCCTCAGAAGAGCCTCCTCTGAAATAGAGTATTTCTTCAGGTCAAACACCTCCAGATCTTCTTCTGATGACAGTAAGATGAAGCCCAGAGCTGACCACTGAGCAGGGGACAGTTTGACTGTGGAGAGACGTCCTGAACTCAGGTACTGTTGGATCTCCTCCACTAGAGAATGGTCATTCAGCTCATTCAGACAGTGGAACAGGTTGATGCTTCTCTCTGGAGAGGGACTGTCCCTGATCTTCTTCTTGATGAACTCAACTGTTTCCTGATTGGTCTGTGAGCCACTTCCTGTCTGTGTCATCAGGCCTCGTAGGAGAGTCTGATTGGTCGGCAGTGAAAGACCCAGGAGGAAGCGCAGGAACAAGTCCAGGTGTCCATTTGGACTCTGTAAGGTCTTGTCCACAGCACTCTGGAGGAGGAGTTTTAGTTCAGATTTCTTGTTGAATCGTGCAGACCACATGGAGGCTGATTGTTGGGACAGCAGATTGACTCCAGAGTTGCTGAAGGTCAGAAAAACATAAAGAGCAGCCAGAAACTCCTGAAGGCTCAGATGGATGAAGCAGAAAACCTTGTCCTGGTGCAGCCCACGCTCCTCTTTAAAAATCTGTGTGAACACTCCTGAGTACACTGAGGCTGCTCTGATATCAATACCACACTCTGCCAGGTCTGCTTCATAGAAGATCAGGTTGCCTTTCTCCAGCTGCTCAAAAGCCAGTTTTCCCAGAGACAGGATCATCTCCCTGGTCTCTGGAGTCCAGACTGGATCTGTCTCAGCTCTCCCATGAAACTTGATGTTCTGCACTTTGGACTGAACCACCAGAAAGTGGATGTACATCTCAGTCAGGGTCTTGGGCAGGTCTCCTCCCTCACTGGTTTTCAACACGTCCTCCAGAACTGTAGCAGTGATCCAGCAGAAGACTGGGATGTGGCACATGATGTGGAGGCTTCGTGACGTCTTGATGTGGGAGATGATTCTGCTGGCCTGCTCCTCATCTCTGAATCTCTTCCTGAAGTATTCCTCCTTCTGTGGGTCAGTGAAGCCTCTCACCTCTGTCACCATGCCAACGCACTCAGGAGGGATCTGATTGGCCGCTGCGGGTCGTGTGGTTATCCAGAGGCGAGCAGAGGGAAGCAGGTTCCCCTTGATGAGGTTTGTCAGGAGAACGTCCACTGAGGTGGACTCTGTAACATCAGTCAGGATCTGGTTGTTGTTGAAGTCCAGAGGAAGTCGACACTCATCCAGACCGTCAAAGATCAACACAACCTGGAACTGCTCAAACCTGCTGATTCCTGCTTCTTTGGTCTCAGTGAAGAAGTGATGAACAAGTTCCACCAAGCTGAACTTTTTCCCTCTCAGCAGATTCAGCTCTCTGAAAGTGAATGGAAATGTGAAGTGGACATGCTGGTTGGCTTTGTGTTCAGCCCAGTCCAGAGTGAACTTCTGTGTTAAGACTGTTTTCCCAATGCCAGCCACTCCCTTTGTCATCACTGCTCTGATTGGTCCATCTCTTCCAGGTAAAGGTTTAAAGATGTCTTCACATTTGATTGGTGTTTCTGCTCTGGCTGGTTTCCTGGATGCTGTTTCAATCCATCTGACCTCATGTTCCTCATTGAGCTCTCCACTCCCTCCCTCTGTGATGTACAGCTCTGTGTAGATCTGATTCAGAAGTGTTGGGTTTCCTGCTTTAGCAATCCCCTCAAACACACACTCACACTTCTTCTTCAGCTTAGATCTGAGTTCACGTTGGCACGCTGCAGTCGCAGTTTCTGAATAAACAAACAACAAAAACATCAGTAAGTGAATGTCACATTAATGAGAGAAATGTGAATATTTGCTGGTAAATGTATCTGAGTTGTGGCTGCATGGCATCCATTTAGCTCATAGCTGCTGGTGGGAAAACCAGTCCTGACTGTCTGCAGCCAAATGTGAAAGGCAACATTTTCCATGTCCACTTTGTGTTCAGCATTTTACACAAATATGAACAAATCAACACTTCAAGCAGGTTCTCCATGAGGATTGTGCTCATTTCCCTTCCAATCTGGGATTGCTGAGCTCTTGTTTTAGAAATGTCTGTATTTCCAGCAGAGGTTACAAATGCAAACATTCAGTTTTCCCATCAATCCTTTTTTCCATCCTGTTAAAGGAGTTAAAGCCTCTTACTGCTCCTCAGACGCTCAGCCAGCTCCTCCTGCTTCATTCTCCTCAGGAGATGCAGTGTGATCTGCAGAAAAGCCTCCCTGCTGCTCCTCCTCTGCTCCTCCTCCTCACCGTCCAACACCTCCTCATCCTCCCTCTGCCTCTCTGAGCATTCTGGGTATTCTGGACTCAGAGACCTCTGCAGGTTTTTCAGCTCCTTCTTCACAAAGGTGTTGATGTTCTCCTCCAGCAGCTGCAACAGAAAAATCAAAGAATTCAAGTTCCGTTTTGAAATTTGGGCCCAAAACACAAAATCAGATCCAGGTTGAAGAGCCTGAAAGTCCAAAGTGCAGCATGGAGACGATTATGAGCTGAGCTGCTGCTCAGTTTGGACGCTGTTGCTCATTATACAACCATGTAGGGCCCTATAAAATCCTTTTGATTTTTTCCCAAATTCTGTTTTTTCTGTTTTAATTTTTGGGAATTCCATTTTTTACCTTTTACTCTTATTTTACTACAAAAAAGAGCATGTTTTTAATGTTAATGACTAAAATGTTAATGACTAAAATGCACACAAATGAAACAGAAATGACCTTAAATTAATTGAGGTAACAAATAAACACTTTATTTATTTAACAATTACGTTGTTATAGCAATGAAAGGTGAAAATGATATGTTATTAATGATTGAACAAAAATGACAAGAGGATGAGGATCAGTAATTATTTCACCTGAGGGTTGATGTTGGGTCAATGCATGCACACATTGAACTTAAAAGATTGTTAAATGAGTGTTGACCAATAGTTCAAAAAGGTAGATTGCCCTGCACAGCTCAGAACTTCACATTGGTGCTGGTGGTGTCAGGAAGGAAGTCCATAGTAGAAAGAAGGGTTCCACCGCACACAATGTGCTCACTTTAATCTCATTTTAATCAGGCATGCCTGATGAAGCCCATGTGGCGAAATGCGTTGCAACTTTTAACAAATAAATGAGTGTTGACCATTGTGCGTACAGGCTATTCACATTAACTTACAAATGATGATGTGTAGGACCCTGCAGTCTCATGCATCAGTGTCTCATCCTCAACGACAGAGTACTTTTTACCACAGATCTTTTGTAGCACAGAGGAGATATGTTGCTCAAACACTCGGTATGTAGTGTTAGTGAATGTTTATGAGTTGTAGAACATAATAAATTATCTTGCAGGAGTAGATGTTTACCAGTAAGCTTGACTCCAATAATTCAACGTATTCTCATGAAACGGTTCGTATGATATCGTACGAAAAATAATGCACAAATTTTCGTGCATATTCCTACGAATTTCCAGCAGCACGAGCGATCAGCACGCCTGCGCGAGCCCCGAAGCGAGAGCCTTAAGAAAAATGGCGGACATTCCTTTTATTCTCAGTGGAAAATGCAATATTTTAAGAGAGCTTATGCATTCAAATGCGTTTTGATAACATTTCTAGCGGGAAATGTGCATTTTATTTCCAAAATCTTCGTTCAGTTAGTGTATATAATGTTTACTTTGTTAGTTATTACGAAGATTCTTTCAGGTTTCTATCGTTGCTATGGCTGTTGCTATGGACGCTGCTACCACTGTCGCTGATGGAGCTTCCGCTCGGAAGTATTGTCCTCACTGACTGTCACCGTGGAAATCTGGGGAGGGAGGCGTGGGGTTAACCTGCTCTCACAGAAATCCGTGAAATGAGCATGACCTCCTAATAACGCATTGCGTGCTCCTCGCATGTAACCTGTTTTAATCGATTTCTATGGTTTTAATTCCGTGTGATCACCACACAAACGGTGTTCACTGGAAGTCGGCCAGGATCCGTGACGTCATGCTGTGGGTGGTAGTTCATAGATCCCGGAAGTGCAAATTTAATCGATATTCCGGAAAAAGGTCTGATTATTAGCCATAACGTTGTAACCATCCAAGGCAGACTTACCACGAGCTATGAGGTTGTGTAACGATGGCATGTGCTTCAGCCGAGTCCACAAGTCCCGTATAATATCAACTTTATTTTAAGAAAACACGTTTTATTTGCGATGTCATATCACGGAGAAGCACTACATTACCCATAATCCTAGTGTTTATCAGCGACGTGTCTGATTTTACTTTCATCAATAAAGTCAATAACGTGTAATAAAGTGCATGAAAGTTGATAATATGCTGATATGTTACGCCATTGAACACAACCCTTTCAGTCAGCGAAACAGAGCGGGTGGAAAAACCGCGGAAGCACGTCAAAATAGCACTAACGATTTATATATATTTTTTTATTTTTCATAACACATCTTTATTCGTGATATAAACATAGGCTACATGTTAAGGTTATAGTTTTGGTGTTGAAAAACTACCGTATGTATGTTTTTTAAACCTAATTTCAAAACTTTTCCCCTAACCCGGAAGAGGCGTACCAGAACTACAATCTGCGCCGAGTTGCAACACACAGAGGTGTCCTGCGCCATAGATTTTGTAGTTCTAATATGTTATGTCTATTATGTGATGTTGTGATCACTAATTTTTCAATCTTTATTATAGTTTGTGGGTGTGGGAAGAACGCCTGTTTGGTCAGATTTTCATCGTGCTCCAAGTCAAGGCTGTCTCAGGTGTACATCTGCAGACCTTTTTTAGGGCCAAGCTTGATAAAATCAGTCAAACTTCTTTAAGGGGGTATTTAATGGCCAAATTTATTTAAAATATTGATGTTAGTCTTAAACACAGTCATTCTTTTCAATTTGGACCATTTCAAAGCTTATTTTCCCCTTAAAATACTCAGTGTTTCATATTTCATATTTTCCCATTGACTTAATATGGCCACCTGAGACACTTTTAAAGGCTTACAGTGCAGCAACAAAAAATGGCACAGACATGGGGTCAACATTTTTGGAAAGCTCTTGACCTCTACTATCATGCCCGATGGCAAACCAATAGGGGGCGCCACTGACTAGTGTCAAAACATGGAAAAAACATGATTTCACTATCTTAAGAAAAAAATAAATAAAATCTGACCAAACAGGCGTTCTTCCCACACCCAAAAACTTTGATTAAGATTGCAAAATTAGTGATCACAACATCACATAATAGACATAACATATTAGAACTACAAAATCTATGGCGCAGGACACCTCTGTGTGTTGCAACTCGGCGCAGCTTGTAGTTCTGGTACGCCTCTTCCGGGTTAGGGGAAAAATTTTGAAATTAGGTTTAAAAAACATACATACGGTAGTTTTTCAACACCAAAACTATAACCTTAACATGTAGCCTATGTTTATATCACGAATAAAGATGTGTTATGAAAAATAAAAAAATATATATAAATCGTTAGTGCTATTTTGACGTGTTTCCGCGGTTTTTCCAACCGCTCTGTTTCGCTGACGGAAAGGGTTGTATTCAATGGCGTAACATATCAGCATATTATCAACTTTCATGCACTTTATTACACTTTATTGACTTTATTGATGAAAGTAAAATCAGACACGTCGCTGATAAACACTAGGATTATGGGTAATGTAGTGCTTCTCCGTGATATGACATCGCAAATAAAACGTGTTTTCTTAAAATAAAGTTGATATTATACGGGACTTGTGGACTCGGCTGAAGCACATGCCATCGTTACACATCCTCATAGCTCGTGGTAAGTCTGCCTTGGATGGTTACAACGTTATGGCTAATAATCAGACCTTTTTCCGGAATATCGATTAAATTTGCACTTCCGGGATCTATGAACTACCACCCACAGCATGACGTCACGGATCCTTGCCGACTTCCAGTGAACACCGTTTGTGTGGTGATCACACGGAATTAAAACCATAGAAATCGATTAAAACAGGTTACATGCGAGGAGCACGCAATGCGTTATTAGGAGGTCATGCTCATTTCACGGATTTCTGTGAGAGCAGGTTAACCCCACGCCTCCCTCCCCAGATTTCCACGGTGACAGTCAGTGAGGACAATACTTCCGAGCGGAAACTCCATCAGCGACAGTGGTAGCAGCGTCCATAGCAACAGCCATAGCAACGATAGAAACCTGAAAGAATCTTCGTAATAACTAACAAAGTAAACATTATATACACTAACTGAACGAAGATTTTGGAAATAAAATGCACATTTCCCGCTAGAAATGTTATCAAAACGCATTTGAATGCATAAGCTCTCTTAAAATATTGCATTTTCCACTGAGAATAAAAGGAATGTCCGCCATTTTTCTTGAGGCTCTCGCTTCGGGGCTCGCGCAGGCGTGCTGATCGCTCGTGCTGCTGGAAATTCGTAGGAATATGCACGAAAATTTGTGCATTATTTTTCGTAGGAATTTGTACGAACGTTGAATGAGAACAGCCTGAATAATTTAATATGTTAAATTATTATTTGTTTTAACAATGTAAAATACTTATCAAATAGACCTAACAATTCAGCTACCAATGAATGAGCAGTAGTGTGCATGTGATAACATAGATTGAAAAATAAGCCGAAGTGATACCTCTTCTCTGAATAGACAAGCTAAGCCAGTGTGCTGCTGTTAGCCAGTGAAAATAGAGCGGAGTGGCACCTCTTTACTTTGTTACACAATCTATGTCAGTGCTCTGCTGTAGCTGGAGAGTTTCTCTGCCTGTTGGACTTGTACGGTGCCGGTGCAGCTGTTGGAATGTTTTTTTTGGTGGTGCAGGTGAAACCACTGGAGGGGTTGTGCCACCCAGATTTGCTTCCCTCCATGTGATTTTCCCCAGACATACGTTCATATTCCACACAAAAACAGCATTTCATTCAAATTATGTCAAATTCCGCGATATTCCATGTTAAAAATAGATTCTGTTTTATTTGGCTAATTCCGCGATTCCGTGAATGCAGAAATTATAGGGCCCTAATACAACAGTTAGTGCCAGTGGAGCAATCTGATTGGACGAGAGGCGCTCCATGAGAGCTGATGTTCAGTAGAACAGCACTCGCTCTGCTGTCATATCGCTGCATTTACACACCAGAAATATGGAGGCCAGGTGTGTTTGATGCTCCTGGGCAGACTGACCACTGGGAACCTCTGAGCTCTGCTGCTGGACTCTGAGGAGGACACACACACACACACACACACACACACACACACACACACACACACACACACACACATGTGATTGAATACTGGCAGAAACACAAAATGAACTCCATGCTAGAAGCTGCTCTGATTATTGGATGTGATGTTTTGAAAGAGGAAACTCAGTCAACAGAGTCTGGGGGGCCGAACCCATTCTGGATCTTTAAATAATTACCCATCATCAGCAGAGGGCTGTGAGTCTTTGAAGTCAAAAGGTTGAATCATAGACCGGTCGCTCTTGAAGGACTCACAGCTGGGTCCAGGGGAGTCTGGTCTCTCCTGCTGGATCCTGATAGAAACATCATGAACACAGTGAAGGGATCTGTGTCTCTATGAACAACACTGTTTTACTTTCTAAGGAACACTAACATACTCAGATAATAATCACATACTTATTTTCAGAAGCAACATTATGTGATGGAGGACAGTCATGGACAGTCAGAGATCCTCATCTCACCTCTTAGCTTTGGTCTGGCTGTCATGTTCCCCAGACAGAGTGCTTTCAGAGGCAGGGAGCCCCTCCTCTCTCTCCTCACACACATCCATAGCCGAGCCCACACCTTGACACAAACACAGCGGCTGATTGATGACAACAAGCTTTCCATGACAGGATGTGTGCTGTCTTCCTGTCAGCACCATGTCACATATACAGAGTGGACGTAACACTCAGAGCAGCCGCCCTTTCCATCAAACCCACTGAGCAGCTTCATCTACAGAGGACTTTGAATCCTCTGGGACTCTTCACACATGGACTGGAAACTACTGACCTTTACCAAGCTCTCATTTCAGCCTCTCAGCAACATTCACTGTATTTTTGCTTTTCATTTTCTGCAGAGAATTTGGTGATAACTTAAAGTTTAAATGTGTATTTAACCCTATCAAGCCATTTGTATCATATATGATACACGTTATCAGTTCACACATTCTGTTTTCAGTTTAATCAATACTTGACCAAAATCCTGTTGTATACCTTTGGACACTTGCCCTGTTCACCCTGGACCATACCATTGGCACTTCAAGTACATATCATATATTTTTTATTATTATTATTTTTTTTTTTACTTTTTATTATAGGACTAAATAAAGGGTTCAGTTTCAAAAAATTGGAACTTTCTGCCAATTCTTTCATAATTCAGGCTTTATAGGGTTAAATTAGTTATAAATCACGTGAGGAGGGGGACCTCTGGGACACACTGGTTTATTTGAGCAGGACAATTACAGAGTGATAACTCCGGCCAGAGAGTCGCTGTAGAGAGGATTTACTGAAGTCAAGGGATTACAGGTCTGTATATGTGTGTGGTTCTGAAAATTAAGGAAACGAAATATCTTAAACATATTTTCTAAAATAAATAAATTTACAGTCTTGGGAATATAATCTCTAATTGTGGAATAATTAAAGTAACCAGCTCCTTATAATTATAATAACACAGTTACTCAGTGAACTGTAGTTACTAATGTAACTGAAATGACGGTCACTCAGAGCCTAACCAGCGCCTGCTACGTGCCAGTGATCTGTGGGCGCGCATAGGGGTTTTTGTACAAATCATGTCTTTTTGTCTTACTAACTACTTTTCTGTTTTTCTGGTAATAATTCTGCAAAGATTCTTTTTTTGTTTGCGTCTTTGTTTTGGAAAGAATCAAGTTAATTTGCACATGTTTGGAAGGGGCAGTATTGAATGTTCGGTGATAGCAGTGTAAAAAAAATAAAAAAATAAAAGTAAAACAGGTTAAATAAATGATAAACATGTTTTTCTCTCTTGGTGAGTCAACAGCAGAAAAAAGAAACTTC
The DNA here is from genome assembly GCF_902150065.1 of Myripristis murdjan. Lineage (NCBI taxonomy): Eukaryota > Metazoa > Chordata > Actinopteri > Holocentriformes > Holocentridae > Myripristis > Myripristis murdjan. The sequence continues at coordinate 33,818,386 of NC_043985.1, forward strand.
AGTCAAGCCTGTCTAAGCTGTCAGACTGGCTCTACAACATTTTTGATCCATGAGGTGTGTTCAGATTACAATCTACCTGACACTGACTTTACCATTAAAAAAAGAGTCAAGTAAAACAGTTTGGACAAAGTTTGTCTTCAGTCTTAGACATCAGTGCTGAAAATTATAGTACAATAATTAATTAGATCAGTAAAACATATAAATCCCATGTTGACAGACTCTCCCACCACCTTGTGCTCCCAGTCTGCTCTGCAGTCTTCCAGCTGTGAGACACAAACATTTGGACTGATCCCTGGTCGGGTCTTTACCTGCTGAGTCCCATCCACATCCAATCCAAGAGAAACGTCAGAGCCACATCCCAGCTGAGAGCGTAGAAGCTGTCAGAGACATGAATGGGCTGCTCAGGATGAAGGCCTGGTCCTGAGCTGCAGGGACAGTCCAGTCCAGTGGAGTCCAGCTGCTTCACAGCAGCAACATGGACCATCTCAACTTTCAGCCCAGAGGGAGCAGCACGGCCCCAGGCTCTGCTTTCACTTTCACACTGTGTTTATGGAGCGTGAGCGCCACCGGGTGGACAGGAAGGGAAGTTCTCTCAATGCTTTTCATCCATCCAGAGAATATCAAAGTGAACAGCAGGCTTCTGAACTTTTACAAATGGCTTTGAAATCCACAGTTTGGAGGTGTTCTCAGTCCAGAGCTTCTTGTCCTCCATGCCAACACTGTAAACAGCTGAGAAATATTTCTCATCAATCACCGTCCATCTGAATCTGAACAGGCCAGCTCCTCAATCTGCTGCCCTCTCCCCATTCCCTGTTCAGAAGACAGCAAAACTTGTATGTCTCTGCCTTAAATATAATTGGTTGTTGTTAATATGTCTATATGGAAGACGAAATATCTCATAAACTCAATCCACATTGCAGCAAAATTCTCTCTCTCTCTCTCTCTCTCTCTCTCTCTCTCTCTCTCACACACACACACACACACACACACACATCAATGGGTTCCATGTTTCCAGCGTCTGCATCTCCAAACAGAGTTCAAACCATTCATGTTCCTTCAGATCAGCCTCTTTCTGTTCAGGTCAGACCTACTTTTTTCATAATATTGTTTATTTCATGTGAATTTGTCTCTTTTTACTGTGAAGTGTCTTTGAGTATCAAGAAAAAACTGAACAAATATAATGTATTATTATTATTATTATTATTATTATTATTATTATTATTATTATTATCCAAACTAAAAGCACTTACATAGAAACTTGACTTCCAAAATAAATGTAAAACGTGGGATGCAGCCCCTCACCTGGTGTGGAGGAACTCCTCAAAGATCCCATGAGGTGACTCTAAGGTCCTGTACCAGCATCCACACCGGGACAGGATGAAGTCACTGTTTGACAGGAAGTCCAGGTCATGTGAGGTCATGTCATCGGGACTTTAAAACTCCAGATTTGATGAACATTTGGCTGTTTTTCCATTTCCAGAACAGTGTTATTCCATCCATGTGGAATAAATCATCTATAAATCTAAATAATTTCTCAGTCGGGCTGGGTTGCTGCTCCCTCTGCTGTGAAGCAGGGAGACACACACACACACACACACACACACACACTCCCCTGCAGCTCCGGGCCTTTATGGGAATGATTTAGCCAAAGAGATGAAGCTTCATGACAGTCTAGGAGCTGTTTCATGATAAAAAAAAAAAAAAAAAAAAAAAAATTAGAAATAGTAAGAAAAGTACTAGTGAAATTATCCCAACAGTTTTTTTTTTTTTTCATTTAAAATACATATTTACAATAATACAAATGTTCTTGTGTTATTTTTTCTTGAACTTTTATGAAAACAAATTTTCCAGGTTTATAGCTGACAGGTTGCAGCACAAAATTGCTTTGATTAGCTCGTTAGACCATCTATTACAAAGACAGGTGGAACCAATCATGAAAAAGGCTGTTTAACATAGGTAATTTCTGGCTGTGCTTGTCCTAGGTTCTTTCTTAGAGAGTGACAACATGGGGGCCTCTAAACAACCCTCGACTGACCTAAAAACTAAGATAATTCATTATTATGAATTAGGAGAAGGGTACAAGAAATTATCTGGAAGGTTTGGACTGTCTGTCTCCACAGTCAGAAATGTAGTGCAGAAATGGAAGGCCACAGGAACAGTCCTTGTGAAGGAAAGATGTGATAGGCTGAAAAAAATGCAGGAAAGGCACAGGCCAAGGACAGTTAGAATGGTCACAGACAAGCCACAGACCACCTCCAGAGAACTACAAGAACATCTGGCTGCTGATGGTGGAGTTGTTCATCGTTCCACAATCCAGCGTACTTTGCACCAGGAAAAGCTCATTGGAAGGGTGATGCACAAAAAGCCTTTCCTGAGTATTCGTCTCAAGAAGAGTCACATGAGGTACGCAAAAGCACATCTGGACAAGCCAGAAGCATTTTGGAAAAAAAATGCTGTGGTCAGATGAGACTAAGATAGAGTTATTTGGTCAGAACAAGAGGAGGTATGCATGGTGAAAAAAACACACTGAATTCCATAAGAAGAACTTTTTGCCTACTGTGAAATGTGGTGGAGGGTTCAAGGATTCAAGGATTCAAGGTTTATTCGTCACATGCATGAATGTACAGGTACAGCAGCAGTGAAATGTAATTGCAACAACTCCGGCACTGTGCAAGTAAAAAAAAAAAAATACAAATAACAATAATAACGGTAATAATAATAAAAAATAAAATAAAATAAAATAAAAATAAAGATAAAATAGAAAGAATATATGACATTCCTATATACAATGAACGACTATATACAATATGCAACAATATACAAAAAGTACAAAAAGTACAAATAAGTAGAAGGTAAGTACAAATGAGTAGAAGAACTGAGTTGCAAAACCCTGAAGAACAACACGTTCCGACGGAGGTTCAGGGTTAGTGTGAAACCGTGAGACCAAGTGACAGAACCTGACGCCCGGGACTGGGATCAGGAGCTGTGAGTATCAGACAACAGGGGATAGTAAGGTGCTGAGCTGTCTGACACTGCATGCAGGTGGTGTTGTGGACTGATATACAGAGTTTGTGTTATGAGTTCAGAATCCGTGTGGCCTGGGGAAAGAAGCTCCTTCTCAGCCTCTCAGTCCGGGCTTTGATGGAGCGAAGCCGCTTGCCTGAGGGCAGCCACTCGAACAGTCTATGGTTGGGATGATGAGTGTCTTTTAAAATCCGACTTGCCCTGGACCTGCACCGCTGGGTGTAGATGTCCTGGAGGCAGGGCAGTGCTGTGCGGGTGATGCGCTCAGCACATCGGATCACTCTGTGCAGGGCCTTCCTGTCCTGGGAGCTGCAGCTGCCGTACCAGGCAGTGATGCTCACAGAAAGCACAGACCCCACTGTGGCGGCGTAGAAGGTTTTCAGCAGCGTGGTGGAGATCTTAAATTTCCTCAGCCGCCTGAGGTGGTACAACCGCTGCCGAGCCTTCTTCACCAGGGTGGCGGTGTGTGTAGTCCATGTCAGATCCTCAGAGATGTGAACCCCAAGGTACCTGTAATTGCTTACTCTCTCCACCGGGGTCCCATAGATCCTGAGCGGTGCATAATGGATCCTCTGCTTCTCTCGCCTGAAGTCGACCACCACCTCCTTGGTCTTGTCAACATTCAGGTCAAGGTTGTTGTCCTTACACCATGAAGACAGCAGCTCCACCTCCTCCAGATAGGCCGTCTCGTTGTTGTTGGAGATCAGGCCTACCACCACTGTGTCATCCGCGAATTTCACAATGATGTTGGATTGGTATTATGGTGCTATTGGTGTCATGTTATGGGGCTGCGTGGCTAGCACAGGTACTGGAAACCTTGTTGAAGCTGAGGGCCACATGAATTCCTCTCAGTATCAGCAGATTCTTGACAGGAATGTTCAAGAGTCGGTCACAAAGTTGAAGCTGTGCCGGGATTGGATTTTTCAGCAGGACAATGATCCTAAGCACTGTTCAAAAACCACCAAGGAATTCATGCAGAAGCACAAGTACAATGTTCTGGAATGGACATCCCAGTCCCCAGACCTTAACATCATTGGAAATGTATGGATTGATTTGAAGCAGGCTGTCTACACACAGAAGCCAAGAAGCCTGACTGAACTGGAGGCGTTTTGTATGGAGGAATGGCCCAAAACACCACCTGCCAGATTTCAGGGACTGTCTGTGGCTATAGGAGGCGTCTACAAGCTGTTACTGCAGCAAAAGGAGGCTCTACTAAATATTAATGGAATTATTTCTTTGGGGTGCCCAAATTTATGCATATGCCTATTTTTGTTTAAATGCAAATAAAAATGTTTCTGTTAGACCAATAAAAATGATTTCACTATGGAGGTGTTTCTGTTTCCATCAGGTATAACATATGTTAAAATGAAGTTGCTGCTTCAAAAGCTCAGCAAGTGACAAACTGATGCAGTGATTTTCCTAAGGGGTGCCCAAACTTTTTCATACGACTGTATTTGTAAAATAGTTTGACACAACAGATCCTGGTTCAGTCAGGAGCGCTGCAAAAAAAACGCAGCTTTGGCAATCACATGATCGTACTGTCTGGAATCACAATTTTGATCAGAAAATGATTAATCGTTCAGCCCTATATGGAATCAAACCTGTTAGAACAGAAGCCTTTATTGTCATTGTGTAATACAGTGAAAATGCAGGTGCCCTTCACAGTGCCATATCCAAACCCTGAGCTATACAAATGAATGAACAACATGAAGAGACAAATGACAATAATCCAGAAGAATTAAACGTGGAAATACATGGAACTACTTTCTTTGTCGTACATTTATCTCTGTGTGTAATTAATCCAGACCATTTGATGTTATTAGAGGAGAAGTTTTAAAGAGCTTTTATTGTGGAAGCTGCCGCCTCACTGGCCCTAATGTGGGTCCTCAGGTCCACAGGTTCAGTGCCTCCTTAACAGGGCTGCTCCTCTGGACTCCCACGTTAAACATCCAAATCACAAACCACTGCAGCCTTCACTCGGCTGATTTATTCTCACTTTAAACAAAATGAACAAAACATTTCCAAGTCTAACATGAGGTCAAAGACGGTGCCGACGTCCCGTTCTCCACACGTTTCCTACACATTAATCACAAGACATCCAAAATAACTGCTCAGAGGATTCATTTGACATCAGGTCATGTGCCAAAAGAAAAGATTTAACCTCGATTAACCTTGATAAATTAGAGAACTGTGAGATAACAATATGTTGTAGGATTAATGTACATATTCTGACATAATGGACATAGTTTTGTTTCCAAATTCTAAGGCACATATTTTCCTGTTTCTTATAATTGAATTCTTCTCTTAAGAAGTTGAGCAACTGCAACTGACCCAGTTTCCCCTTTGGGATCAATAAAGTATTTCTGATTTTGATTATAATGTTCCTGAGTTTTTTTCTGCTTGTAAATAGTTCAATAGGTTTATAAAAATCCTTTGCAGTGATCTGTCATGTCAGCAGCGGTCTCTGATCAGCAGTGTGAAGATGCAACTCTCACTGCTCAGATCTGACACAGACACACTGAGGAACCAGACCAAACCACAAACCCCGGGTACAGAGGTTCAGTGAAGGTGCTGCTGAAGGTGTGGAGGTGGATCAGTGTGTCAGAGGAGACGCTGTAAAAGGACAGAGAGCCAGCAGGCCAGTCCAGATACACTGCCACTCTGTGAGAGGAGGAGGAGGAGGGGACACGGATGAGTGTTTTTCTGTTATTGTGCCAGGCAGAGAAAACACCATCAGAGCAGAAAAGACTCCAGGAGTTTTTATTACATCCAAGACCACAGTCTTTACTGTCTCCTCTCCTGCTGATTCCTCTGTAAGTCACTGCTATATAAACCCATTCTTCCCACTCGACCTCCCAGTAGCAGCGACCAGTCAGACCATCACTACACAGGATCTGTTTCCAGTAGTCAAACCTCTCTGGGTGATCAGGATATGGCTGCTCCTCTCTCACTGCTGTCACCTTCCTGTTGTCCTCAGACAGGACGAGGCGTCTGTTTGCTGTGTTTGTGTCCAGTTTGAGTTCACAGGAATCTGATGGAGAGAACAAGACACAACAGACCTGCTGTGGTTATTATCTGCTGATTGATTCACAGTTTGATTATTGATTTGTTAATTCTTTGATGAAGACACATGGTGTCAGCCGTCCTCTTCATTCACAGCAGGATCTGAATGAATGGACGTCACGAACTGCTGTGGAAATTCACTTCACATCTGGAAGATGGTTAAGAGTCCAGTAGAGGAAGAGTGTGTGTGTTGTTCGCTCGCTTGTGTGTTTTGGTGCTCGGTTTTGGACTATATTCTGTTTTTTGACTACTGATTCTGGATTACGGCCATCGGACTAACTATACCCTCGGTTGTGGACATTGCATGATTTACGACGCTGACTTCGGATCACGGACGGAGTGCAACGCAAGTTGGCTAGTTTGCAAACTAGCTAGCTGGTGGCTAGGCTAACAGCTGGCCGACGCTGTGCAGGGTTACCTGGCAGCAGCATGCCACCGAAGAAGGCAATGACAGCCGAGGAAGGAGAGGAACTCAAACAGACCCTGGACTTTTTGGCGGGGGAGATTTCTGCTGTAAAGCAGCAGCAGAAAGACATCCTGGCGCAGGTGGAGGAGGTGAAGGTTCTCCGGATCCAGAACGCCGAGAAGGACCGGCGTGTGGCGGATCTGGAGAACAGAGTGGCGGAGCTGGAGCAGTACTCCAGGATCAACGATGTGATGGTTACCGGGCTCCGCATCAAACCCCGGTCATACGCCCGGGCGGTGACCACTGACAACGGGGGGGAGCCCAGTGAGCAGGATGACCAGTCGGCAGAGCAACAGGTGGCGGCCTTCTTCCACTCAAAGGGGATTGAAGTGGATGTTAACAACATGGAGGCATGTCACCCCCTGTCACGGAGAAGTGACAGCAATACACCATCAGCCGTAATCATCAGATTTGTAAACAGAAAACACAAAACTGCACTGCTGAAACAAGGAAGGAAATTGAAAGGAACCAACGTCTTCATAAACGAGCATCTCACAAAACGAAACTCCGACATTGCAAGAAAAGCACGCAGCTTGAGAAAACAGGGAAAAATTCAAAACACATGGACCAACAACTGCAAAGTTTTCATTAAGCTCAACGGAACGCCAGAGCAGGCCAGAGTTGTAGTCATTAGGAGCATGGAGGAGCTGGACAGGTACCAATGATCACCATAAACCGGACTATAAGGTATGAGGACTCAATCCATAACACACAACCATGACACCGTCGGACATAACTCACTCACCTGCATCCGGATACAATGATGACACAACTCAAAGGACATTCGATCATGACAATATGGAGCTGAAAACTTTTCAATATACAGATCATAATTTACTGGACATAGAAAACGATATAGATCCAGACAATAACTTCTTTTCCAACATTAACGACAACTGCTGTTATTACACGGACGAACAATACAATCAGACCATTAAAACGGACAACAAATTATCTATAATCCATTTCAACAGCAGAAGCATGTACGCAAACTTCAGTAACATCAAGGACTACTTGAGTCAATTTACAAACCCATTCGAAATTATTGCCATATCCGAAACTTGGTTTAATGCTGATAAGGGCATGGATTTTGAGCTGGATGGATACGAACTCAACTATGTAAACAGAAAAAACAAAAATGGAGGAGGTGTGGCTGTATATGTGGACAAAAACTTGAATTATAGGGTTGTGCAAAATATGTCAACTGCAATTGAGAATTTGTTAGAATGTATAACTATTGAAATTTGTAAAGAAAAAAACAAAAATGTAATAATCAGCTGTATATATAGAGCGCCAGGCTCTAGTATTGAATTATTTAAGGATTGGATTGAAGCATCTTTTGCAATGATGAAGCAAAAAGTTACTTTCATCTGTGGTGACTTCAACATTGATCTTTTAAATCCAAATAAGCATAAATTGACTGACGAATTCCTTAATACAATGTACAGTATGAGCCTTTATCCAAAAATCACCAGACCCAGCAGAATCACATCCCACAGTTCCACATTAATTGATAACATATTCACTAATGACGTTGAAAACAATACCGTGAGCGGATTACTAATCATTGACATCAGTGACCACTTGCCAGTTTTTACAGTTTATGACAATAACTTCAAAGTAAATCACCCAGATGAAAGATTAACATACAGACGACTGAGGACAGATGAAACCATGAATGCACTTAAAAATGACTTGCTAGCACAGAATTGGGATGTTGTATACAGTGAAACTGATGTTGACAATGCATATGAAACATTTTTAAAAATATTCACGTCACTATATGACAAAAATTGTCCAATTAAACAATATATGAGAAAACATAAATATACGGATCGACCATGGATCACAAAGGGGTTACAAAATGCCTGTAAAAAGAAAAATACACTATATAGAGAATTCATAAAACAAAGAACTAAAGAGGCAGAGAATAAATACAAAAAATATAAAAATAAGTTAACCAATATTATAAGGGTTAGCAGAAAGGAATACTATAGTGAGATATTAAATAATAACAAAAACAATAAAGGAATATGGGATATATTAAATAATATTATTAAAAATGGCTCTAGACCGTGTTACCCTCAGTATTTTATAGATAACAACATTAAAAGGGACAATATGGATGATATAGTTAATAGTTTTAATCGTTTTTTCGTAAGTGTTGGTCCAAATCTGGCAGAAAAAATCCCTGATCCATCGTCACCTCAGGATTGGAATGATAATCTTATAGATAGAAACCAAAGCTCAATGTTCCTCACAGCAGTGGAAGAAAAAGAAATAATTGGTATTGTAAATAAATGTAAACATAAAACATCTACTGACTGTAATAACATTGATATGATAATTGTGAAAAGGGTCATAGAAGGGATCTCAAAACCACTGACTTTCATCTGTAACTTATCATTCCAAACTGGTAAATTTCCAAACAAAATGAAAATAGCTAAAGTTGTGCCGCTGTTTAAAACTGGGGATAGACACCACTTCACAAATTACAGGCCTGTTTCGTTACTCCCACAATTCTCAAAAATCCTGGAAAAAGCATTCAACAGCAGATTAGACAAATTCATAGATAAACATAAATTACTCTCCAACAGTCAGTATGGATTCAGATCAAACAGTTCATCATCATTGGCATTAATGGAATCACTTGAAGAAATCACTCCCGCAATAGATCATAAACAGTACGCAATTGGAATATTCATCGATCTCAAGAAAGCTTTCGACACAATCAATCATGAAATATTAATCAATAAACTGGAACGGTATGGGATCAGGGGGATAGTTTTGCACTGGGTGAAAAGTTATTTAAGGGACAGGGGACAATTTGTGAAGTTGGGAGAATATACTTCCTCATGCTTGGACATTGCTTGTGGCGTCCCCCAGGGGTCAGTACTGGGTCCAAAATTGTTCATTCTTTATATTAATGACATCTGTAACGTCTCAAACATATTGAAATTAGTTTTATTTGCGGACGACACAAATATTTTTTGTTCAGGGGAGAATTTGCAGGAACTTCTGGGGAGGATTACTGCAGAAATGTGTAAATTAAAGAACTGGTTTGATAGGAACAAATTATCGTTAAATCTAAATAAAACAAAACTCATGTTATTTGGTAATCATAAAATAAACACTCAAGCACTAATACAGGTTGATGGTGTAAACATTGAAAGGGTTCATGAAAATAAATTTCTAGGTATAATTTTGGACGAAAAAATAACATGGAAATCTCACACGAAACATATACAAAACAAACTGTCACGGAGCATCTCAGTATTAAGTAAGGCAAAACACTTTCTGGACCACAAATCACTCCACATTCTTTACAATTCACTAATATTACCATATTTAAATTACTGTGTAGAGATTTGGGGCAATACCTATAAATGTACATTACAACCACTTTCCATACTGCAAAAAAGAGCCATAAGGGTAATTCATAACACTGGTTACAGAGAACACACAAATCCTTTATTCTTACAATCAAAAACATTGAAACTCACTGATCTGGTTCATTTTCATACGGCACAAATCATGTACAGAGCAATAAACAACCTACTCCCAGCAAATATTCAAAAACTGTTTTTTCATAGAGAAGGGGGATATAATTTGAGGGGGGAACTAAATTTAAAACATCTTTATGCTCGAACAACTTTAAAAACGTTTTGTATTTCGATATGTGGAGTGAAACTGTGGAACAGATTGACGGGGGAGCTAAGGCAATGTCCAAGCATGAGCAAGTTCAAACAGCGGTTCAAACACATGGTATTCACAAGGTATAGGGAAGAGGAAGGGTGTGACGAACACTAGGGTTCTCACATATTGTTTATTTACTTGTTATTTATTTTATTTATTTTTTTGTTGGCACCGGTAAATATGTTGAGTTATTTATGATTGTGAGTATGTGATCAGAAAAAAAAAAAAAACAGAACACACAGGAGGTAAACTGATTAATTATTAAGTGGAGAGGGGGTAGGATTCAATAACCATTGTGCTTCTTCCTACTCCTTTTCGAACATGTTAAGTTAATATTGTTTTCAATTGTTCTTTTGCTGTTTTGCTGTTTTTCTTTTCTTTTTGGACAACTTGCACATGTTCGAAATAAAGCCTTCATTCATTCATTCATTCATTCATTCATTCTGGAAGAGTCATTTATACACAAACTAAACTATATTTACACTTCATGTATTGCTTCATAGATTTGAAGATTTCCCCATTAGTATTATCTTCAAGTTATATTCACTTGATGTAAGCATGCAGCTGAGAAGGTTTTGTGTTGATGAATCAAACTAAATCCACACTTACACTTCATCAGACCTGGTTTCAACCACTGCTCTCCACCATGGTCCACCCTGGAGGAAGAAACAGAGTCAGAGCAGCAGATTCTCTTTGAGGATGGAACCATGGGCAGTAAATAACCTTCCCTATGAAGGATTTAGCAGACCACATCACTCATATCCACCATTCAATATGAAACAATATTCCTCAGGCCTCTATAAGACATTGTGTGTGTCTCTCCATACCTGAGAGCCTCCAGTCTCCAGGTTGGATCCTCCAGTCCAGCAGAGAGCAGCTTCACTCCTGAGTCTCCTGGATGATTGTAGCTCAGGTCCAGCTCTCTCAGATGGGAGGGGTTGGAGCTCAGAGCTGAGGCCAGAGAAGCACAGCCTTCCTGTGTGAGCAGACAGCCTGACAGCCTGCACACCATCACAAACACAATCAGTCCACCTCATCATCTGCTTTGGGTTTTCACAAAAACCTACACAGCTTAGGAATGTCTTCAGTGACATGAAGCTGCATGGAAATCAGGACTGAACTGGTCATGTGTTGAGCAGGTTGAGGAATCCTGACCTGAGAACCTCCAGTCTGCAGTGTGGACTCTCCAGTCCAGCAGAGAGATGCTTCACTCCTGAATCCTGCAGATCGTTGTTACTCAGGTCCAGCTCTCTCAGACTAGAGGACTGGGAGCTGAGAACTGAGGCCAGAGCTGCACAGCTTCTCTCTGACAGATTACAGTCACTAAGCCTGAGGAGGAATCAAAGATGAAAACAAATTTAAATCCATTTCTCTAGTATAGAAAACATCACGTTATGTGTTTAATATGTCCAGTTTTCTATGAACCTACACAGATTTCCTGGAGGCTCTGACCACTGGCAGCAGCCTCAAAAGAGCCTCCTCTGAAGCAGAGTATTTCTTCAGGTCAAACACCTCCAGATCTTCTTCTGATGACAGTAAGATGAAGACCAGAGCTGACCACTGAGCAGGGGACAGATAGACTCTGGAGAGACGTCCTGAACTCAGGTACTGTTGGATCTCCTCCACTAGAGAATGGTCATTCAGCTCATTCAGACAGTGGAACAGGTTGATGCTTCTCTCTGGAGAGGGACTGTCCCTGATCTTCTCCTTGATGAACTCAACTGTTTCCTGATTGGTCTGTGAGCCACTTCCTGTCTGTGTCATCAGGCCTCGTAGGAGCATCTGATTGGTCGGCAGTGAAAGACCCAGGAGGAAGCGCAGGAACAAGTCCAGGTGTCCATTTGGACTCTGTAAGGCCTTGTCCACAGCACTCTGGAGGAGGGGTTTTAGTTCAGACTTCTTGTTGAACCGTGCAGACCACCAGGAGGCTGATTGTTGGAACAGCAGATTGACTCCAGAGTTGCTGAATGTCAGAAAGACGTAAAGAGCAGCCAGAAACTCCTGAAGGCTCAGATGGACGAAGCAGAAAACCTTGTCCTGGTACAGCCCACGCTCCTCTTTAAAGATCTGTGTGAACACTCCTGAGTACACTGAGGCTGCTCTGATATCAATGCCACACTCTGCCAGGTCTGCTTCATAGAAGATCAGGTTGCCTTTCTCCAGCTGCTCAAAAGCCAGTTTTCCCAGAGACAGGATCATCTTCCTGGTCTCTGGAGTCCAGACTGGATCTGTCCCAGCTCTCCCATGATACTTGATGTTCTGCACTTTGGACTGAACCAGCAGGAAGTGGATGTACATCTCAGTCAGGGTCTTGGGCAGGTCTCCTCCCTCACTGGTCTTCAACACGTCTTCCAGAACTGTAGCAGTGATCCAGCAGAAGACTGGGATGTGGCACATGATGTGGAGGCTTCGTGACGTCTTGATGTGGGAGATGATTCTGCTGGCCTGCTCCTCATCTCTGAATCTCTTCCTGAAGTATTCCTCCTTCTGTGGGTCAGTGAAGCCTCTCACCTCTGTCACCATGCCAACACACTCAGGAGGAATCTGATTGGCCGCTGCGGGTCGTGTGGTTATCCAGAGGAGAGCAGAGGGAAGTAGCTTCCCCTTGATGAGGTTTGTCAGCAGAACGTCCACTGAGGTGGACTCTGTAACATCAGTCAGGATCTGGTTGTTCTTGAAGTCCAGAGGAAGTCGACACTCATCCAGACCGTCAAAGATCAACACAACCTGGAACTGCTCAAACCTGCTGATTCCTGCTTCTTTGGTCTCAGTGAAGAAGTGATGAAGAAGTTCCACAAAGCTGAACTTTTTCCCTCTCAGCAGATTCAGCTCTCTGAAAGTGAATGGAAATGTGAAGTGGACATGCTGGTTGGCTTTGTGTTCAGCCCAGTCCAGAGTGAACTTCTGTGTTAAGACTGTTTTCCCAACGCCAGCCACTCCCTTTGTCATCACTGCTCTGATTGGTCGATCTCTTCCAGGTAAAGGTTTAAAGATGTCCTCACATTTGATTGGTGTTTCTGGTCTGGTTGGTTTCCTGGCTGCTGTTTCAATCCATCTGACCTCATGTTCCTCATTGAGCTCTCCACTCCCTCCCTCTGTGATGTACAGCTCTGTGTAGATCTGATTCAGAAGTGTTGGGTTTCCTGCTTTAGCAATCCCCTCAAACACACACTCACACTTCTTCTTCAGCGTAGATCTGAGTTCACGTTGGCACGCTGCAGCCGCAGTTTCTGAATGAACAAACAACAAAAACATCAGTAAGTGAATGTCACATTAATGAGAGAAATGTGAATATTTGCTGGTAAATGTATCTGAGTTGTGGCTGCATGGCATCCATTTAGCTCATAGCTGCTGGTGGAAAAACCAGTCCTGACTGTCTGCAGCCAAATGTGAAAGGTAACATTTTCCATGTCAACTTTGTGTTCAACATTTTACACAAATATGAACAAATCAACACTTTAACCAGGTTCTCCATGAGGATTGTACTCATTTCCCAATCCCAATCTGGGATTGCTGAGCTCTTGTTTTAGAAATGTCTGTATTTCCAGCAGAGGTTACAAATGCAAACATTCAGTTTTCCCATCATTCCTCCTTTCCATCCTGTTAAAGGAGTTAAAGCCTCTTACTGCTCCACAGACGCTCAGCCAGCTCCTCCTGCTTCATTCTCCTCAGGAGGTGCAGTGTGATCTGCAGAAAAGCCTCCCTGCTGCTCCTCCTCTGCTCTTCCTCCTCACCATCCAACACCTCCTCATCCTCCCTCTGCCTCTCTGAGCATTCTGGGTAATCTGGACTCAGAGACCTCTGCAGGTTTTTCAGCTCCTTCTTCACAAAGGTGTTGATGTTCTCCTCCAGCAGCTGCAACAGAAAAATCAAAGAATTCAAGTTCCATTTTGAAATTTGGACCCAAAACACAAAATGAGATCCAGGTTGAAGAGCCTGAAAGTCCAAAGTGCAGCATGGAGACGATTATCACCTGCTGCTCAGTTTGGACGCTGTTGTTCATTATACAACCATGTAGGGTCCTACAAAATCCGTTTTATTTTTTCCCAAATTCCATTTTTTACCTTTTACTCTTATTTAACTACAAAAAAGTGTGTTTTTAATGTTAATGACTGAAATGTTAATGACTGAAATGCACACAAATGAAATAGAAATTACCTTAAATTTGCATGCACACATTTAACCTAAAAGATTGTTAAACGAGTGTTGACCAATAGTTCAAAAAGGTAGATTGCCCTGCTCAGCTCAGAACTTCACATTGATGCTGGTGGTGTCAGGAAGGAAGTCCATAGTAGAAAGAAGGGTTCCACCGCACACAATGTGCTCACTTTAATCTCATTTTAATCAGGCATGCCTGATGAAGCCCATGTGGCGAAACGCGTTACAACTTTTAACAAATAAATGAATGTTGACCACTGCACGTACAGGCTATTCACATTAACTTACAAATGATGATGTGTAGGACCCTGCAGTCTCATGCATCAGTGTCTCACCCTCAACGACAGAGTACTTTTTACCACGGATCTTTTGTAGCACAGAGGAGATATGCTGCTCAAACACTCGATATGTAGTGTTAGGACCCACTCACATTGGCAAGTTTGAGCCCGTATCATGCTAAAGCCAAAATCTCCCCCTCCCCAGTCCCTGGCTGGCCTGCACTCACATTACCTAAAGCCCAAACGAGCCCAAGCACGATTGCCCCCGGTGTGCACGTCATCACGTTGAAATATGACAACAGGCATGGCCCGACGTTATTATAAATCAATGTAGTTCAAATACATTCATCATGTCTTCCTTTTAACTAAAAAACGTTTTTGGTCCTTTTATTTATAATGTGGTCAGGACTTAAAACATTATGACCATGTATTGGGCCTATTATTGTTATTGTTGTTATTGCTATTATTATTGTTATTACTACTATTATTATCACTATTATTACTAGTATTATTGTGACGATTGTCTTCGCTCATTTAGTACGATTTCTCAGATATTTTTATTTTTATTTTTTTTTTTCAATCAGTATGTTGGATCTGAGTTGCTGTTAGCTGTTGTTGGTTGTGTTGTTATGTTTATGTATGTATGCATGTAGTCATTTATTTATTTATTTGTTGTTAATTTGTGACTTGTGTTGTATTGTATGGCTGTGTTGCATTTGTCACGCATGGTTTACAGAAATGTAAATAAAGATGGGACCCCAGGAAGACTAGCAACTGTCATGTGACAGTTAGCTAATGGGGATCCTCCATAAAAACCAAAACCTAATCAGACATGGGATGTTTATTTACCTTGACAGTTTCGGAGGTAACTTCCTCCTTCTTCAGAAAGGTCCAACTGACAGCCGGAGCGGCACCTGGCAGATCTGGCAGACCGGGTGACCGGGTGGCCGCACACCGTGCGGTGCTGCGGCCAGTGCCGGCCGGTGCCGACGCGGTGCCGGCCAGCACCAGGTCTGCTGGATCTCCGCACACAGACTGCTGTACTTTCATTATAAACCGACTTTTGTTTATACGCGGTTGCAGCAGCACAACGGACAATGACACAGACAACATGGTTGATTATTGATTGCGCAACGCGGCCATTCGCCGGTAATCAAGCTGCACACATTAAACAATTTTGCAGAGGCAGGAGGAAAGTTGCATGATTTACGTCCGAGCACTGCGTGTGTGACCGTGCATGTGCTCGTGTATGCGCCCGTACCGTGCTGAGGCACACCCCCTCCAACCGTGCCAGAGCGGGGGAAGTGTACTGTATTCAAGCACGATACAGAGCGATCACACTGGTCAAAGAATCCGGATGTTAGGGGCAATCGTGCTTGGGCGCGGATCAAACTTGCCAGTGTGAGTGGCCTCTTAGTGTATGTTTATGAGTTGTAGAACATAATAAATTATCTTGCAGGAGTAGATGTTTACCAGTAAGCTTGACTCCAATAATTTAACAATATGTTAAATTATTATTTGTTTTAAAAATGTAAATGACTTATCAAAGAGACCTAACAATTCAGCTGCCAATGAATGAGCAGTAGTATGCATGTGATAACACAGATTGAATATGAAAAATAAGCCGAAGTGATACCTCTTCTCTGAATAGACAAGCTAAGCCAGTGTGCTGCTGTTAGCCAGTGAAAATAGAGTGGAGTGGTACCTCTTCTCTTTGTTACACAATCTATGTCAGTGCGCTGCTGTAGCTGGAAAGTTTCTCTGCCTTTTGGACTTGTACGGTGCCGGTGCAGGTGTTGGAATGGTTTTTCAGGTACAGGTGAAACCACTGGAGGGGTTGTGCCACCCAGATTTGCTTCCCTCCATGTGATTTTCCCCAGACATATGTTCATATTCCACACAAAAACAGCATTTCATTGAAATTATGTCAAATTCCGCGATATTCCGTGTTAAAAATAGATTCCGTTTTATTTGGCTAATTCAAAGCACTCGCTCTGCTGTCATATCGCTGCATTTACACACCAGAAATATGGAGGCCAGGTGTGTTTGATGCTCCTGGGCGGACTGACCACTGGGAACCTCTGAGCTCTGCTGCTGGACTCTGAGGAAGACACACACACACACACACACAAACACATGCGTGATCCTGGCAGAAACACAAATGAACTCCATGCTAGAAGCTGCTCTGATTATTGGATGTGATGTTTTGAAAGAGGAAACTCAGTCAACAGAGTCTGAGGGGCCGAACCCATTCTGGATCTTTAAATAATTACCCATCATCAGCAGAGGGCTGTGAGTCTTTGAAGTCAATAAGTCCATCCTTAGACCGGTCGCTCTTGAAGGACACACAGCTGGGTCCAGGGGAGTCTGGTCTCTCCTGCTGGATCCTGATAGAAACATCATGAACACAGCAGTGGTGTAAAAACTCATCAAATTCATACTTAAGGAAAAGTAAAGATACATCGTTCAACAACAACTCAGGTAAAACTGAAAGTCGTTACAGTACTACTGAAGTAAAAATCCTAAAGTATTTGGTAAGAGGTAGTACTAGGTAGTAGTTTATTTTTCCAGGTGTCTTGCAGCAAAAGGTGGCCAGCCTGCATGGGCTGCCAGGACACTACAGAACATAACAGACAGCAGCAACAATATCATGAGAGCCAAAGAACAAATATGATCCACCTTCATTGGTGTTAAACAATGTCCAAAGCAAATGTGAATAGCAGCTCCTCAGACATCACTGCTCTAAAACAGAGCTTTGCCACTTCTCAGCCACAGACTGTGCATTTCACTCTGAACCCTTTTAAACAGAAAGCGTCTCCATACACTGTTGATAAGCATTTAACACAAACTGAGCCACATGAAACCCTTTGTACCGCAATCTGCATTCATCAGTCAAGGAAAACAAATCATCTCTAAGAAAAGCCTCTATCTATAGATTATGATATAATGGACAATAAAACAAGGCATCTCATTTTCCACCTGTCCCAGGTAACACAGGTGACACTTTCTCTCCTCCTCTGGAAGTGAATGGAAGAGATCCCACATCTCAGCACAGACACACCTCTGAGCTCTGCTCAGGTTAAGGGTCACCTCGTGCTCTGACTGTCTCATGTTCAGAAGAATTAAATATTCCAAAGTTCTAGTAAAGTAGTGCTTCATGAAAAATACATAAAATAAGAAAATTCAAATAATAATAATAAAAAAAACTTCTTTTGGTTAGATTTACTGAGAATGAAAACTTTTCACTTTTCCTTGTGGCAAATATGAACATTTTTAGTAAAATAAATTCAACATCACAATGATTATAACTTAAAAGAATGCTTGTTGAATTTCACAATCTTAAGCAAAATTGATGATATGGGAATTTACACGATGGATATGACGCCGCCCTTCTGTCACCATATTCCTGTGTGGTCTCCTCTCTGTGTCACACTTTGGTTCAATAATTCGGCTGCATGTAACTCTATGAAGCTGAAAACAGCAAAACCATCTGTTTTATCAGGAGTTTGACATAATTACCCATCATCAGCTGAGGGCTGCGAGTCTTTGAAGTGAACAGGTTGAATCATAGACTGGTCGCTCTTGAAGGACTCACAGCTGGGTCCAGGGGAGTCTCGTCTCTGCTGCTGGATCCTGATAGAAACATTATGAACACAGTGAAGGGATCTGTGTCTCTATGAACACTGTTTTACTTTCTTAGCAACACTAACATACTCAGATAATAATCACCTACTTATTTTCAGAAGCAACATTATGTGATGGAGAACAGTCATGGACAGTCAGAGATCCTCATCTCACCTCTTAGCTTTGGTCTGGCTGCCATGTTCCCCAGACAGAGTGCTTTCAGAGGCAGGGAGCCCCTCCTCTCTCTCCTCACACACATCCATAGCCGAGCCAACACCTTGACACAAACACAGCGGCTGATTGATGACAACAAGCTTTCCATGACAGGATGTGTGCTGTCTTCCTGTCAGCACCATGTCACATATACAGAGTGGACGTAACACTCAGAGCAGCCGCCCTTTCCATCAAACCCACTGAGCAGCTTCATCTACAGAGGACTTTGAATCCTCTGGGACTCTTCACACATGGACTGGAAACTACTGACCTTTACCAAGCTCTCATTTCAGCCTCTCAGCAACATTCACTGTATTTTTGCTTTTCATTTTCTGCAGAAAATTTGGTGATAACTTGAAGTTTAAATGTGTATTTAACCCTATTAAGCCATTTTTATCATATATGATACACATTATCGATTCACACATTCTGTTTTCAGTTTAATCAATACTTGACCAAATCCTGTTGTATACCTTTGGACACTTGCCCTGTTCACCCTGGACCATACCATTGGCACTTCAAGTACATATCATATATCATACAACAGAAAGATTGTGTAATAACATTTTTTTTTTTTGTTTACATTTTGTTATAGGACTAAATAAAAGGTTCAGTTTCAAAAAATTTGAATTTTCTGCCAATTCTTTCATAGTTCAGGCTTTATAGGGCTAAATTAGTTATAAATCATGTGAGGAGGGGGACCTCTGGGACACACTGGTTTATTTGAGCAGGACAATTACAGAGTGATAACTCCGGCCAGAGAGTCGCTGTAGAGAGGATTTATTGAAGTCAAATGATTACAGGTCTGTACAGTACAGGCCAAAAGTTTGGACACACCTTCTCATTCAATGCGTTTTCTTTATTTTCATGACTATTTACATTGTAGATTCTAACTGAAGGAATCAAAACTATGAATGAACACATGTGGAGTTATGTACTTAACAAAAAAAGGTGAAATAACTGAAAACATGTTTTATATTCTAGTTTCTTCAAAATAGCCACCCTTTGCTCTGATTACTGCTTTGCACACTCTTGGCATTCTCTCCATGAGCTTCAACAGGTAGTCACCTGAAATGGTTTTCCAACAGTCTTGAAGGAGTTCCCAGAGGTGTTTAGCACTTGTTGGCCCCTTTGCCTTCACTCTGCGGTCCAGCTCACCCCAAACCATCTCCATTGGATTCAGGTCCGGTGACTGTGTCATCTGCCGCAGCACTCCATCACTCTCCTTCTTGGTCAAATAGCCCTTACACAGCCTGGAGGTGTGTTTGGGGTCATTGTCCTGTTGAAAAATAAATGATGGTCCAACTAAACGCAAACCGGATGGGATGGCATGTCGCTGCAGGATGCTGTGGTAGCCATGCTGGTTCAGTGTGCCTTCAATTTTGAATAAATCCCCAACAGTGTCACCAGCAAAACACCCCCACACCATCACACCTCCTCCTCCATGCTTCACTGTGGGAACCAGGCATGTGGAATCCATCCGTTCCCCTTTTCTGCGTCTCACAAAGACACGGCGGTTGGAACCAAAGATCTCAAATTTGGACTCATCAGACCAAAGCACAGATTTCCACTGGTCTAATGTCCATTCCTTGTGTTTCATGGCCCAAACAAATCTCTTCTGCTTGTTGCCTCTCCTTAGCAGTGGTTTCCTAGCAGCTATTTGACCATGAAGGCCTGATTGGCGCAGTCTCCTCTTAACAGTTGTTCTAGAGATGGGTCTGCTGCTAGAACTCTGTGTGGCATTTATCTGGTCTGATCTGAGCTGCTGTTAACTTGCGATTTCTGAGGCTGGTGACTCGGATGAACTTGTCCTCAGAAGCAGAGGTGACTCTTGGCCTTCCTTTCCTGGGTCAGTCCTCATGTGTGCCAGTTTCGTTGTAGCGCTTGATGGTCTTTGCGACTCCACATGGGGACACATTTAAAGTTTTTGCAATTTTCCGGACTGACTCACCTTCATTTCTTAAAGTAATGATGGCCACTCGTTTTTCTTTAGTTAGCTGATTGGTTCTTGCCATAATATGAATTTTAACAGTTGTCCAATAGGGCTGTCGGCTGTGTAGTAACCTGACTTCTGCACAACACAACTGATGGTCCCAACCCCATTGATAAAGCAAGAAATTCCACTAATTAACCCTGATAAGGCACACCTGTGAAGTGAAAACCATTTCAGGTGACGACCTCTTGAAGCTCATCGAGAGAATGCCAAAAGTGTGCAAAGCAGTAATCAGAGCAAAGGGTGGCTATTTTGAAGAAACTAGAATATAAAACATGTTTTCAGTTATTTCACCTTTTTTTGTTAAGTACACTTGTGTCACACTCCACATGTGTTCATTCATAGTTTTGATGCCTTCAGTGAGAATCTACAATGTAAATAGTCATGAAAATAAAGAAAACGCATTGAATGAGAAGGTGTGTCCAAACTTTTGGCCTGTACTGTATATGTGTGTGGTTCTGAAAATTAAGGAAACAAAATATCTTAAACATATTTTCCAAAATAAATAAATTTAGTCTTGCGAATATAATCTCCAGTTGTGGAATAATTAAAGTAACCAGCTCCTTATAATTATAATAACAGTTACTCAGTGAACTCTAGTTATTAAAAAACAGATTGCAGGGATTAATCGTAACGCTCTTTCTGACATATACAAGCTCAGAACCCTAAGTAAGACCCGCTCACTCCTCACCGACCAGAGCCACCCCTTGCTTGGTGAGTTTGTGCTGCTCCCGTCAGGCCGCAGGTACATCCTGCCAAGGTGCCGAACGAACAGTGTAATGTAGGAGGTTCAATTTTCTTATTGAGACTATCATTACAGAAACATTCTGTCAGGAATGTCGAGCATTGCCAGGAGATGCAGATTATTTAAAGGATTTATTCTCAGGTTCAGCATGAGAAAAGGGGGCCAACAGACACACATGGGTCATCAGGTCTGAAAGAAAGCAAACAAAAGATTAAAACTGAACATAAACTGACCTCATTGCACAAAATAAAGATAAATGTCAATAAGGCTGAGGTTACTAATTAAACTAAGGAAACAAACAAAACTCACCAGGTCTGCCGCCCCATGTGAAAGTGAAAAGAAGGAGTGAAGGGAAGTGCAGTCTTAAATAAGGGAGTGAACAGGTGAACTCAATCAATGCAATTAGGTGGTGGCAAAGCTAGAAACATCTAGTGAGTATAAAGGAAGTGAGACACCAAACAGGAAAAGGTTAACAAAATAAGAGCTTCACAACAAACAGACTAAAATATTCTTTTGTCCCTGCTGCCATTGGGTTTCTTAACAAATGATTGATAATTGTCTGTTTTAATTATTGTTTTTGTCTGTGTCATATGAGTCGTTATTCTGTGTTTGTGGCTGATTGTTTTGTCCTTTTACTGCTGGCTGCAGAGCAACTTGCCCCACGGGGATAATAAAAGACTCCTTGAACCTTGAACCTAATATAACTGAAATGACGGTCACTCAGAGCCTAACCAGCGCCTGCTACGTGCCAATGATGTGTGGGCACGCATAGGGGTCTTTTTGTCTTACTAACTACTTTTCTGATTTTCTGGTAATAATTCTGCAAAGATTCTTTTTTGTTTGTGTCTTTGTTTTGGAAAGAATCAAGTTAATTTGCTCATGTTTGGAAGGGGCAGTATTGAATGGTCGGTGATAGCAGTGTAAAAAAAAATAAATAAATAAAAGTAAAACAGGTTAAATAAATGATAAACATGTTTTTCTCTCTTGGTGAGTCGAGAGCAGAAAAAAGGAAATAATAATTAATTAGATCAGTGAAACATATAAATCCCATGCTGACAGACTCTCCCACCACCTTGTGCTCCCAGTCTGCTCTGCAGTCTTCCAGCTGTGAGACACAAACATTTGTACTGATCCCTGGTCGGGTCTTTACCTGCTGAGTCCCATCCACATCCAATCCAAGAGAAACGTCAGAGCCACATCCCAGCTGAGAGCGTAGAAGCTGTCAGAGACATGAAGGGGCTGCTCAGGATGAAGGCCTGGTCCTGAGCTGCAGGGACAGTCCAGTCCAGTGGAGTCCAGCTGCTTCACAGCAGCAACATGGACGATCTCAACTTTCAGCACAGAGGGAGCAGCACGGCCCCAGGCTCTGCTTTCACATTCACATTGTGTTTATGGAGCGTGAGCGCCACCGGGTGGACAGGAATGGAAGTTCTCTCAATGCTTTTCATCCATCCAGAGAATATCAAAGAGAACAGCAGGCTTCTGAACTTTTACAAATGGCTTTGAAATCCACAGTTTGGAGGTGTTCTCAGTCCCGAGCTTCTTGTCCTCCATGCCAACACTGTAAACAGCTGAGAAATATTTCTCATCAATCACCGTCCATCTGAATCTGAACAGGCCAGCTCCTAAATCTGCTGCCCTCTCCCCATTCCCTGTTCAGAAGACAGGAAAACTTGTATGTTTCTGCCTTAAATATAATTGGTTGTTGTTAATATATCTATATGGAAGAAGAAATATCTCATTAACTCAATCCACATTGCAGCAAAATTCTCTCTCTCTCTCTCTCTCTCTCTCACACACACACACACACACACACACCAATGGGTTCCATGTTTCCAGCGTCTGCATCTCCAAACAGAGTTCAAACCATTCATGTTCCTTCAGATCAGCCTCTTTCCATTCAGCTCAGACCTACTTTTTTCATAATATTGTTTATTTCATGTGAATTTGTCTCTTTTTACTGTGAAGTGTCTTTGCGTATCAAGAAAAGCCTGAACAAATATAATGTATTATTATTATTATTATTATTATTATTATTATTATTATTATTCAAACAAAAAGCACTTACATAGAAACTTGACTTACAAAATAAATGTAAAACATGGGATGCAGCCCCTCACCTGGTGTGGAGGAACTCCTCAAACATTTAGAAATAGTAAGAAAAGTACCAGTGAAATTATCCCAGAAGTTTGTTTTTTTTTTTTCATTTAAAATACATATTTACAATAATACTCTTGTGTTTCTTGTGTTATTTTTTCTTGAACTTTTATGAAAACAAATTTTCCAAGTTTTATTCATTTACAGTCGTATGAAAAAGTTTGGGCACCCCTCTGAGATTTCATGATAATTTGCTCTACCTTTGTAAGAGAAGATCACAGCAACAACATTTGTTTTCCTACAGAGATGTAGACATTTGAGTGTCTTCCAGACCGAAATTCTTAGAGTAGCATTACATAGTTTTATTATAAGAAAATAAAATGTAAAAAATGTGATGTGCAAAAGTTTGGGCACCCTTTTAATTGTATTCATATCAAGACCTGTAGGGATTTATAGCTCACAGGTTGCAGCACAAAATTGCTTTGATTAGCTCGTTAGACCTTCAAATACAAAGACAGGTGGAACCAATAATGAAAAAGGCTGTTTAACATAGGTAATATCTGGCTGTGCTTGTCCTAGGTTCTTTCTTAGAGAGTGACAACATGGGGGCCTCTAAACAACCCTCAACTGACCTAAAAACTAAGATAATTCATTCTTATGAATTAGGAGAAGGGTACAAGAAATGATCTGGAAGGTTTGGACTGTCTGTCTCCACAGTCAGAAATGTAGTGCAGAAATGGAAGGCCACAGGAACAGTCCTTGTGAAGGAAAGATGTGATAGGCTGAAAAAAATACAGGAAAGGCACAGGCCAAGGATGGTTAGAATGGTCACAGACAAGCCACAGACCACCTCCAGAGAACTACAAGAACATCTGGCTGCTGATGGTGGAGTTGTTCATCGTTCCACAATCCAGCGTACTTTGCACCAGGAAAAGCTCATTGGAAGGGTGATGCACAAAAAGCCTTTCCTGAGTGTTCATCACAAGAAGAGTCACATGAGGTACGCAAAAGCACATCTGGACAAGCCAGACGCATTTTGGAAAAAAAATGCTGTGGTCAGATGAGACTAAGATAGAGTTATTTGGTCAGAACAAGAGGAGGTATGCATGGCGAAAAAAACACACTGAATTTGATAAGAACTTATTGCCTACTGTGAAATTTGGTGGAGGGCCCATCATGTTATGGGGCTGCGTGGCTAGCACAGGAACTGGAAACCTTGTTAAAGCTGAGGGCCACATGAGGGCCACATGAATTCCTCTCAGTATCAGCAGATTCTTGACAGGAATGTTCAAGAGTCGGTCACAAAGTTGAAGCTATGCCGGGATTGGATTTTTCAGCAGGACAATGATCCTAATCACTGTTCAAAATCCACCAAGGAATTCATGCAGAAGCACGAGTACAATGTTCTGGAAAGGCCATCCCAGTCCCCAGACCTTATCATCATTGAAAATGTATGGATTGATTTGAAGCAGGCTGTCTACGCACAGAAGCCAAGAAACCTCACTGAACTGCTGGAGGCGTTTTGTATGGAGGAATGGCCCAAAATACCACCTGCCAGACTTCAGGGACTGTCTGTGGCTATAGGAGGCGTCTACAGGCTGTTACTGCAGCAAAAGGAGGCTCTACTAAATATTAATGGAATTATTTCTTTGGGGTGCCCAAATTTATGCATATGCCTATTTTTGTTTAAATGCAAATAAAAATGTTTCTGTTGGACCAATAAAAATGATTTCACTATGGAGGTGTTTCTGTTTCCATCAGGTATAACATATGTTAAAATGAAGTTGCTGCTTCAAAAGCTCAGCAAGTGACAAACCGATGCAGTGATTTTCCTAAGGGGTGCCCAAACTTTTTCATACGACTGTATGTGTAAAATAGTTGACACAACAGATCCTGGTTCAGTCAGGAGCGCTGCAAAAAAAAACGCAGCTTTGGCAATCACATGATCACACTGTCTGGAATCACAATTTTGATCAGAAAATGACAAATCGTTAAGCCCTATATGGAACCAAACCTGTTAGAACAGAAGCCTTTATTGTCATTGTGTAAGACGATGAAATTGCAGGTGCCCTTCACAGTGCCATATACAAACCCTGAGCTATACAAATGAATGAACAACATGAAGAGAAAAATGACAATAATCCAGAAGAATTAAACGTGGAAATACATGGAACTACTTTCTTTGTCGTACATTTCTCTCTGTGTGTAATTAATCCAGACCATTTGATGTTATTAGAGGAGAAGTTCGAAAGAGCTTTTATTGTGGAAGCTGCCGCCTCACTGGCCCTAATGTGGGTCCTCAGGTCCACTCTCTGCTGGCCCTCGGCTCCAGGCCTCACCAGTTTGGTTCAGTGCCTCCTTAACAGGGCTGCTCCTCTGGACTCCCACGTTAAACATCCAAATCACAAACCACTGCAGCCTTCACTTGGCTGATTTATTCTCACTTTAAACTAAATGAACAAAACATTTCCAAGTCTAACATGAGGTCAAAGACGGCGCCGACGTCCCGTTCTCCACATGTTTCCTACACATTCATCACAAGACATCCAAAATAACTGCTCAGAGGATTCATTTGACATCAGGTCATGTGTCAAAAGAAAAGATTTAACCTTGATCAACCTTGACAAATTAGAGAACTGTGAGATAACAATATGTTGTAGGATTAATGTACATATTTTGACATAATGGACATAGTTTTGTTTAAAAATTCTAAGGCACATATTTTCCTATTTCTTATAATTGAATTCTTCTCTTAAGAAGTTGAGCAACTGCAACTGACCCAGTTTCCCCTTGGGGATCAATAAAGTATTTCTGATTTTGATTATAATGTTCCTGAGTTTTTTTCTGCTTGTAAATAGTTCAATAGTTTTATAAAAATCCTTTGCAGTGATCTGTCATGTCAGCAGCTGTCTCTGATCAGCAGTGTGAAGACGCGACTCTCACTCCTCAGATCTGACACAGAGACATTGAGGAACCAAACCCAACCTCAAAGCTCGGGTACAGAGTTTCAGTGAAGGTGCTGCTGAAGGTGTGGAGGTGGATCAGTGTGTCAGAGGAGACGCTGTAGAAGGACAGAGAGCCAGCAGGCCAGTCCAGATACACTGCCACTCTGTGAGGGGAGGGGGGGGCAGGGATGACTGTATATATGTCATTGTGGCAGGCAGAGAAACCACTATCAGAGCATCTCAGACTCCAGGAGTTTTTATTACATCCAAGACCACAGTCTTTACTGTTTCCTCTCCTGCTGATTCCTCTGTAAGTCACTGCTACATAAACCTGTCCTTCCCACTCGACCTCCCAGTAACAGCGACCAGTCAGACCATCACTACACAGGATCTGTTTCCAGATGTCAAACCTCTCTGGGTGATCAGGATATGGCTGCTCCTGTCTCACTCTTGTCACCTTCCTGTTGTCCTCAGACAGGACGAGGCGTCTGTTTGCTGTGTTTGTGTCCAGTTTGAGTTCACAGGAATCTGATGGAGAGAACAAGACACAACAGACCTGCTGTGGTTATTATCTGCTGATTGATTATCAGCTTCATTATTGATTTGTTAACACTTTGATGAAGACACATTGTGTCAGCCGTCCTCTTCATTCACAGCAGGATCTGAATGAATGGACGTCACAAACTGCTGTGGAAATTCACTTCACATCTGGAAGAGCCATTCACACACAAACTAAACTACATTTACACTTCATGTATTGCTTCATAGAGATTTGAAGATTTCCCTATTAGTATTATCTTCAACTTATATTCACTTGGTGTAAGCATGCAGCTGAGAAGGTTTTGTGTTGATGAATCAAACTAAATCCACACTTACACTTCCTCACACCTGGTTTCAACCTCTGCTCTCCACCATGGTCCACCCTGGAGGAAGAAACAGAGTCAGAGCAGCAGATTCTCTTTGAGGATGGAAACATATAACAAATAACCTTCCCTATGAAGGATTTAGCAGACCACGTCACTCATATCCACCATTCAACATGAAACAATATTCTTCAGGCCTCTATAAGACATTGTGTGTGTCTCTCCATACCTGAGAGCCTCAAGTCTCCAGGTTGGATCCTCCAGTCCAGCAGAGAGCAGCTTCACTCCTGAGTCTCCTGGATGATTGTAGCTCAGGTCCAGCTCTCTCAGATGGGAGGGGTTGGAGCTCAGAGCTGAGGCCAGAGAAGCACAGCCTTCCTGTGTGAGCAGACAGCCTGACAGCCTGCACACCATCACAAACACAATCAGTCCACCACATCATCTGCTTTGTGTTTTCACAAAAACCTACACAGCTTAGGAATGTGTTCAGTGACATGAAGCTGCATGGAAATCAGGACTGAACTGGTCATGTGTTGAGCAGGTTGAGGAATCCTGACCTGAGAGCCTCCAGTCTGCAGTGTGGACTCTCCAGTCCAGCAGAGAGACGCTTCACTCCTGAATCCTGCAGATCGTTGTGACTCAGGTCCAGCTCTCTGAGACTAGAGGACTGGGAGCTGAGAACTGAGGCCAGAGCTGCACAGCTTCTCTCTGACAGATTACAGCCACTCAGCCTGAGGAGGAATCAAAGATGAAAACAAATTTAAATCTGTTTCTCTAGTATAGAAAACATCATGTTATGTGTTTAGTATGTCCAGTTTTCTATGAACCTACACAGATTTCCTGGAGGCTTTGACCACTGGCAGCAGCCTCAGAAGAGCCTCCTCTGAAGCAGAGTATTTCTTCAGGTCAAACACCTCCAGATCTTCTTCTGATGACAGTAAGATGAAGCCCAGAGCTGACCACTGAGCAGGGGACAGTTGGACTGTGGAGAGACATCCTGATCTCAGGTACTGTTGGATCTCCTCCACTAGAGAATGGTCATTCAGCTCATTCAGACAGTGGAACAGGTTGATGCTTCTCTCTGGAGAGGGACTGTCCCTGATCTTCTCCTTGATGAATTCAACTGTTTCCTGATTGGTCTGTGAGCCACTTCCTGTCTGTGTCATCAGGCCTCGCAGGAGAATCTGATTGGTCGGCAGTGAAAGACCCAGGAGGAAGCGCAGGAACAAGTCCAGGTGTCCATTTGGACTCTGTAAGGCCTTGTCCACAGCACTCTGGAGGAGGAGTTTTAGTTCAGGTTTCTTGTTGAACCGTGCAAACGACCAGGAGGCTGATTGTTGGAACAGCAGATTGACTCCAGAGTTGCTGAATGTCAGAAAGACATAAAGAGCAGCCAGAAACTCCTGAAGGCTCAGATGGACAAAGCAGAAAACCTTGTCCTGGTGCAGCCCACGCTCCTCTTTAAAGATCTGTGTGAACACTCCTGAGTACACTGAGGCTGCTCTGATATCAATGCCACTCTCTGCCAGGTCTGCTTCATAGAAGATCAGGTTGCCTTTCTCCAGCTGCTCAAAAGCCAGTTTTCCCAGAGACAGGATCATCTTCCTGGTCTCTGGCGTCCAGACTGGATCTGTCTCAGCTCTCCCATGAAACTTGATGTTCTGCACTTTGGACTGAACCAGCAGGAAGTGGATGTACATCTCAGTCAGGGTCTTGGGCAGGTCTCCACCTTCACTGGTCTTCAACACGTCCTCCAGAACTGTAGCAGTGATCCAGCAGAAGACTGGGATGTGGCACATGATGTGGAGGCTTCGTGACGTCTTGATGTGGAAGATGATTCTGCTGGCCTGCTCCTCATCTCTGAATCGCTTCCTGAAGTATTCCTCCTTCTGCGGGTCAGTGAAGCCTCTCACCTCTGTCACCATGCCAACGCACTCAGGAGGGATCTGATTGGCCGCTGCGGGTCGTGTGGTTATCCAGAGGCGAGCAGAGGGAAGCAGCTTCCCCTTGATGAGGTTTGTCAGCAGAACGTCCACTGAGGTGGACTCTGTAACATCAGTCAGGATCTGGTTGTTGTTGAAGTCCAGAGGAAGTCGACACTCATCCAGACCGTCAAAGATCAACACAACCTGGAAGTGCTCAAACCTGCTGATTCCAGCTTCTTTGGTCTCAGTGAAGAAGTCATGAACAAGTTCCACCAAGCTGAACTTTTTCCCTCTCAGCAGATTCAGCTCTCTGAAAGTGAAGGGAAATGTGAAGTGGACATGCTGGTTGGCTTTGTGTTCAGCCCAGTCCAGAGTGAACTTCTGTGTTAAGACTGTTTTCCCAATGCCAGCCACTCCCTTTGTCATCACTGTTCTGATTGGTCCATCTCTTCCAGGTAAAGGTTTAAAGATGTCCTCACATGTGATTGGTGTTTCTGGTCTGGCTGGTTTCCTGGATGCTGTTTCAATCCATCTGACCTCATGTTCCTCATTGAGCTCTCCACTCCCTCCCTCTGTGATGTACAGCTCTGTGTAGATCTGATTCAGAAGTGTTGGGTTTCCTGCTTTAGCAATTCCCTCAAACACACACTCACACTTCTTCTTCAGCTTAGATCTGAGCTCACGTTGGCACGCTGCAGCAGCAGTTTCTGAATGAACAAACAACAAAAACATCAGTCAATGAATGTCAAATTAATGAGAGAAATGTGAATATTTGCTGGTAAATGTATCTGAGTTGTGGCTGCATGGCATCCATTTAGCTCATAGCTGCTGGTGGAAAAACCAGTCCTGACTGTCTGCAGCCAAATGTGAAAGGCAACATTTTCCATGTCAACTTTGTGTTCAGCATTTTACACAAATATGAACAAATCAACACTTTAATCAGGTTCTCCATGAGGATTGTGCTCATTCCCCTTCCAATCTGGGATTGCTGAGCTCTTGTTTTAGAAATGTCTGTATTTCCAGCAGAGGTTACAAATGCAAACATTCAGTTTTCCCATCATTCCTCCTTTCCATCCTGTTAAAGGAGTTAAAGCCTCTTACTGCTCCACAGACGCTCAGCCAGCTCCTCCTGCTTCATTCTCCTCAGGAGGTGCAGTGTGATCTGCAGAAAAGCCTCCCTGCTGCTCCTCCTCTGCTCTTCCTCCTCACCGTCCAACACCTCCTCATCCTCCCTCTGCCTCTCTGAGCATTCTGGGTAATCTGGACTCAGAGACCTCTGCAGGTTTTTCAGCTCCTTCTTCACAAAGGTGTTGATGTTCTCCTCCAGCAGCTGCAACAGAAAAATCAAAGAATTCAAGTTCCATTTTGAAATTTGGACCCAAAACACAAAATCAGATCCAGGTTGAAGAGCCTGAAAGTCCAAAGTGCAGCATGGAGACGATTATGACCTGCTGCTCAGTTTGGACGCTGTTGTTCATTATACAACCATGTAGGGCCCTATAAAATCCTTTTGATTTTTCTCTCCAAATTCTGTTTTTTCTGTTTTAAGTTTTGGGAATTCCGTTTTTTACCTTTTACTCTTATTTTACTACAAAAAAGAGCGTGTTTTTAATGTTAATAACTGAAATGTTAATGACTAAAATGCACACAAATGAAATAGAAATTACCTTAAATTAATTGAGGTAACAAATAAACAATATTATTTATTTATTTATTTAACAATTACGTTGTTTTAGCAATGAAAGGTGAAAATGATATGTTATTAATGATTGAACAAAAATGACAAGAGGATGAGTGTCAGTAATTATTTCACCTGAGGGTTGATGTTGGGTCAATGCATGCACACATTTAACTTAAAAGATTGTTAAACGAGTGTTGACCAATAGTTCAAAAAGGTAGATTGCCCTGCTCAGCTCAGAACTTCACATTGGTGCTGGTGGTGTCAGGAAGGAAGTCCATAGTAGAAAGAAGGGTTCCACCGCACACAATGTGCTCACTTTAATCTCATTTTAATCAGGCATGCCTGATGAAGCCCATGTGGCGAAACGCGTTGCAACTTTTAACAAATAAAAGTGTTGACCACTGTGCGTACAGGCTATTCACATTAACTTACAAATGATGATGTGTAGGACCCTGCAGTCTCACGCATCAGTGTCTCATCCTCAATGACAGAGTACTTTTCACCACGGATCTTTTGTAGCACAGAGGAGATATGTTGCTCAAACACTCGGTATGTAGTGTTAGTGAATGTTTATGAGTTGTAGAACACAATAAATTATCTTGAAGGAGTAGATGTTTACCAGTAAGCTTGACTCCAATAATTTAATAATGTTAAATTATTATTTGTTTTAACAATGTAAATTACTTATCAAACAGACCTAACAATTGAACTACCAATGAATGAGCAGTAGTATGCATGTGATAACATAGATTGAAAAATAAGCCGAAGTGATACCTCTTCTCTGAATAGACAAGCTAAGCCAGGGTGCTGCTGTTAGCCAGTGAAAAGAGAGCGGAGTGGCTACTCTTCCCTTTGTTACACAATCTATGTCAGTGCGCTGCTGTAGCTGGAAAGTTTCTCTGCCTTTTGGACTGGTATGGTGCCGGTGCAGCTGTTGGAATGGTTTTTCTTGGTGGTGCAGGTGTTGGAATGGTTTTTCTTGGTGGTGCAGGTGAAACCACTGGAGGGGTTGTGCCACCCAGATTTGCTTCCCTCCATGTGATTTTCCCCAGACATACGTTCATATTCCACACAAAAACAGCATTTCATTCACAGGGCCGCTGGAAGTAATTTTGAACAGGGGGTGCTGTGATTAAAAAAAAAAAAAAAGAGCCTATAGGCCTATTTAAAATACACTTTAAATATAAATAAATAGACTAAAATTCATTACTTTATTGTCATATACACTGTAGTCCACACAGCCAGACTATTGACTATTGTTTTCTTTTTATTTATTTATTTTTTAAATAACAGATGGCAGAACTAATATGCCATATTTAATTCTCTGCGCAGTAACACTGCACCTTCATCCACAGGATCGTTGTCGAAAAGACATCGTGAAAAAAAGTCGCCACCTAACTACTCATGGACTTCTAATAAAGGCCTACTGACTGTTTTTACACACACACACACACACACACACACACATATACATATGTGTGTGTGTGTGTATATATATATATATATATATATATATATATACACTACTTACACTACTCACAAAAAGTTAGGGATATTTGGCTTTTGGGTGAAATTTATGGAAAATGTAAAATGTTCACACTACAGTGATATTATATCATGAAAGTAGGGCATTTAAGTAGAAGCATGCACTGGTGATTTCCTCATCTCAAACAATTTCTTGAAACAAAAGCCAACAACAGTGGTGGATATACCACAACAAAAAATGTCAGTGTCAATAACTTGTCATGTGCCCTTGAGCATCAATTACAGCTTGACAGCGACGTCTCATGCTGTTCACAAGTGGACTTATTGTCTGCTGAGGCATGGCATCCCACTCTTCTTGAAGGGCGGCCCTCAGGACATTGAGGTTCTGGGGTACAGAGCTCCAAGCCTCTACACGGCGACTCAGCTGATCCCATAGGTTTTCTATGGGATTCAGGTCTGAGAAAGTGCAGGCCACTCCATTTGAGGTACCCCAGTCTCCAGCAGCCGTTCCCTAATGATACGACCTCGATGAGCTGGAGCATCAAACACCTGATGTGAATTTTGCCGTTAAACTCCTTGTTAGAGAACAGCAACTTGTGCAAAAAGTACTGAAACACTGAACAGTTGGACATGTGCATTCAAAAGTTTACAGAAGGTCACAGTAAGTTCACCTGTAAAGGTTAGAATGCATTTTAGGTTCATCCTGAAATTTCACCCGAAAGCCGAATATCCCTAACTTTTTGTGAGTAGTGTATATATATATATATATATATATATATATATATATATATATATATATATATATTTGAAGATACAGGCTGATGGTCTACCTGCTGGGCATTGCTGCCTGACGCACCTCGACCAGTGCCTTTTGATCAGGTGTGCCTTCTGTACACCCCTGGGCTTAAGCGGGTCATCAGCTGGGGACCACCGGTCATGGATGTTTCGTTCCTTTAACCCCAGTACATCTCTTGATGGCGGAGCAATGGCAGGGATCTCTCCCTGCCACCCCCTGCTGATGCCCTAGTTGTTAGGCCCCCACCCCCTATCTCTCCTCCTCATCCACAGCCAGAAACTGCCCTTCTCTGCCTCCTCTGCCAGTTCCCTGATGGCTTTATATATATATATATATATATATATATATATATATATATGTATATGTATATATATATATATATATGTGTGTGTGTTTATGTATGTATTTTTTTTAATAACAGACGGCAGAACTAATATGCCATGCCAAAACTCGCCTGCTGACTGAATGACTGAGGAAGTTAAATACGGTGTGTGGCTGAAAGAGGGCGGACACAGAGAGAAACTCGAGGTTTCATGAGAAAAACCTGGTCCCGACCAGGTTAGTTTCATGGAGTCTGTTACTGCGGTAACTGACCGAGAGCTGAAGTTACCTCCCTCTGTGAAACAGGCTAGAGTTACCCCTCTTTCTCTGCTTTGACTTACCTCCCTTTGTGAAACAGGCTAGAGTTACCCCTCTTTCTCTGCTTTGACTTACCTCCCTCTGTGAAACAGGCTAGAGCTACCCCTCTTTCTCTGCTTTGAGTTCCCTCCCTTTATGAAACGGAAAACTCAGAGTTACCCTCATTTCAGGCTTAACAGACTCAGAGTTTTCACTAAACCTGCTTTGGGAAACGGAGCCCAGTTCTCCACATCTATTTCGCCAAGAACTCACGCAACAAAGAAACACTTTCCGTCTCCAACCTTTTTACACAAACCACAAGGAAATAATCTCTGACTATTTAAACATTATTTAACAGCTCTCCACATCCATTAGGCACAAAGCAGGTGGGTGGGTACTCTCATGGTTATCATGGTTGCGGTGTTGCTTTTTTTTTCACAGGTGGTGGTTTCCTGAAAAAATCTGAAATTCATTTTTGTGGATATATGCTGAATGGAGCAAGCGGGAAACCTGACATTGACAACGTAACTTCCGTGAACTGGGTTGATTAGGCCGAAAATAATTAAATTAAAATCTAAAGTAGACATGATAGGCTACATGTGTCAAAAATCATTTCCCAAAATGTTCATAAGGAATTTATGAATTTTGCAAAATATTTTAATACATTTTTTAAAAATCTCCCTCTCGCCACTAGGGGGTGCTGCAGCACCCCCACTTCCCGCAGCCATGCTCATTGAAATTATGTCAAATTCCACAATATTCCGTGTTAAAAATAGATTCTGTTTTATTTGACTAATTCCGCGATTCCTTGATGGCGGAAATTATAGGGCCCTAATACAACAGTTAGTGCCAGTGGAGCAATCTGATTGGACGAGAGGCGTTCCATGAGAGCTGATGTTCAGTAGAACAGCACTCGCTCTGCTGTCATATCGCTGCATTTACACACCTGAAATATGGAGGCCAGGTGTGTTTGATGCTCCTGGGCGGACTGACCACTGGGAACCTCTGAGCTCTGCTGCTGGACTCTGAGGAGGACACACACACACACACACACACACACACACACACACACACACACACAGACACACACACACACATATGTGATTGAATACTGGCAGAAACACAAAATGAACTCCATGCTAGAAGCTGATCTGATTATTGGATGTGATGTTTTGAAAGAGGAAACTCAGTCAACAGAGTCTGAGGGGCCGAACCGATTCTGGATCTTTAAATAATTACCCATCATCAGCAGAGGGCTGTGAGTCTTTGAAGTCATTAGGTTGAATAATAGAACGGTCGCTCTTGAAGGACACACAGCTGGGTCCAGGGGAGTCTGGTCTCTCCTGCTGGATCCTGATAGAAACATCATGAACACAGCAGTGGTGTAAAAACTCACCAAATTCATAATTACGGAAAAGTAAAGATACATCGTTCAACAATAACTCCGGTAAAACTGAAAGTCATTACAGTACTACTGAAGTAAAAATCCTAAAGTATTTGGTTGGTAGTAGTACTAGGTAGTAATTTATTTTTCCAAGTGTCTTGCAGCAAAAGGTGGCCAGCCTGCATGGGCTGCCAGGACACTACAGAACATAACAGACAGCAGCAACAATATCATGAGAGCCAAAGAACAAATATGATCCTCCTTCATTGGTGTTAAACAATGTCCAAAGCAAATGTGAATAGCAGCTCCTCAGACATCACTGCTCTAAAACAGAGCTTTGCCACTTCTCAGCCACAGACTGTGCATTTCACTCTGAACCCTTTTAAACAGAAAGCGCCTCCATACACTGTTGATAAGCATTTAACACAAACTGAGTCACATGAAACCCTTTGTACCGCAATCTGCATTCATCAGTCAAGGAAAACAAATCATTTTTAAGAAAAGCCTCTATCTATAGATTATGATATCATGTTGAGAAGAATTAAATATTCCAAAGTTAAAGTAAAATAGTACTTAAGGAAAAATTCATAAAATAAGAAAATTCAAATAATAAAAAACCTTTTTTGTTTAGATTTATTGAGAATGAAAACTTTTCACTTTTCCTTGTGGCAAATATGAACATTTCATAATTCACATTTTTAGTAAAATAAATTCAACATCTCAGTGACTCTAACTTAAAAAAATGCTTGCTGAATTTCGCAATCTTAAGCAAAATTGATGATATGGAAATTTACACGATGGATATGACGCCGTCCTTCTGTCACCATATTCCTGTGTGGTCTCCTCTCTGTGTCACACTTTGGTTCAATAATTCGGCTGCACGTAACTCTGTGAAGCTGAAAACAGCAAAACCATCTGTTTTATCAGCAGTTTGACATAATTACCCATCATCAGCTGAGGGCTGTGAGTCTTTGAAGTGAACAGGTTGAATCATAGACTGGTCGCTCTTGTAGGACTCACAGCTGGGTCCAGGGGAGTCTGGTCTCTCCTGCTGAATCCTGATAAAAACATCATGAACACAGTGAAGGGATCTGTTTCTCTATGAACAACACTGTTTTACTTTCTTAGCAACACTAACACACTCAGATAATAATCACCTACTTATTTTCAGAAGCAACATTATGTGATGGAGAACAGTCATGGACAGTCAGAGATCCTCATCTCACCTCTTAGCTTTGGTCTGGCTGCCATGTTCCCCAGACAGAGTGCTTTCAGAGGCAGGAAGCCCCTCCTCTCTCTCCTCACACACATCCATAGCCGAGCCGACACCTTGACACAAACACAGCGGCTGATTGATGACAACAAGCTTTCCATGACAGGATGTGTGCTGTCTTCCTGTCAGCACCATGTCACATATACAGAGTGGACGTAACACTCAGAGCAGCCGCCCTTTCCATCAAACCCACTGAGCAGCTTCATCTACAGAGGACTTTGAATCCTCTGGGACTCTTCACACATGGACTGGAAACTACTGACCTTTACAAAGCTCTCATTTCAGCCTCTCAGCAACATTCACTGTATTTTTGCTTTTCATTTTCTGCAGAGAATTTGGTGATAACTTAAAGTTTAAATGTGTATTTAACCCTATAAAGCCATTTGTATCATATATGATACACGTTATCGATTCACACATTCTGTTTTCAGTTTAATCAATACTTGACCAAAATACTGTTGTATACCTTTGGACACTTGCCCTGTTCACCCTGGACCATACCATTGGCACTTCAAGTACATATCATATATCATACAACAGAAAGGTCGTGTAATAATATATTTTTTTGATTTTTTATTATTATTTTTTTTTTTTTACATTTTATTATAGGACTAAATAAAGGGTTCAGTTTCAAAAAATTGGAACTTTCTGCCAATTCTTTCATAATTCAGGCTTTATAGGGTTAAATTAGTTATAAATCATGTGAGGAGGGGGACCTCTGGGACACACTGGTTTATTTGAGCAGGACAATTACAGAGTGATAACTCCGGCCACAGAGTCGTTGTAGAGGGGATTTAATGAAGTCAAGGGATTACAGGTCTGTATATGTGTGTGGTTCTGAAAATTAAGGAAACGAAATATCTTAAACATATTTTCCAAAATAAATAAATTTACAGTCTTGGGAATATAATCTCTAATTGTGGAATAATTAAAGTAACCAGCTCCTTATAATTATAATAACAAAGTTACTCAGTGAACTGTAGTTACTAATGTAACTGAAATGACTGTCACTCAGAGCCTAACCAGCGCCTGCTACGTGTCAATGATCTGTGGGCGCGCATAGGGGTTTTTGTACAAATCATGTCTTTTTGTCTTACTAACTACTTTTCTGTTTTTCTGGTAATAATTCTGCAAAGATTCTTTTTTTGTTTGTGTCTTTGTTTTGGAAAGAATCAAGTTAATTTGCACATGTTTGGAAGG
The DNA here is from genome assembly GCF_902150065.1 of Myripristis murdjan. NCBI lineage: Eukaryota > Metazoa > Chordata > Actinopteri > Holocentriformes > Holocentridae > Myripristis > Myripristis murdjan. The sequence continues at coordinate 33,855,913 of NC_043985.1, forward strand.
GGCAGTATTGAATGTTCGGTGATAGCAGTGTAAAAAAATAAATAAATAAAAGTAAAACAGGTTAAATAAATGATAAACATGTTTTTCTCTCTTGGTGAGTCAACAGCAGAAAAAAGAAAACTTCAGTCAAGCCTGTCCAAGCTGTCAGACTGGCTCTACAACATTTTTGATCCATGAGGTGTGTTCAGATTACAATCTACCTGACACTGACTTTACCATTAAAAAAAGAGTCAAGTAAAACATTTTGGACAAAGTTTGTCTTCAGTCTTAGACATCAGTGCTGAAAATTATAGTACAATAATTAATTAGATCAGTAAAACATATAAATCCCATGTTGACAGACTCTCCCACCACCTTGTGCTCCCAGTCTGCTCTGCAGTCTTCCAGCTGTGAGACACAAACATTTGTACTGATCCCTGGTCGGGTCTTTACCTGCTGAGTCCCATCCACATCCAATCCAAGAGAAACGTCAGAGCCACATCCCAGCTGAGAGCGTAGAAGCTGTCAGAGACATGAAGGGGCTGCTCAGGATGAAGGCCTGGTCCTGAGCTGCAGGGACAGTCCAGTCCAGTGGAGTCCAGCTGCTTCACAGCAGCAACATGGACCATCTCAACTTTCAGCCCAGAGGGAGCAGCACGGCCCCAGGCTCTGCTTTCACTTTCACACTGTGTTTATGGAGCGTGAGCGCCACCGGGTGGACAGGAAGGGAAGTTCTCTCAATGCTTTTCATCCATCCAGAGAATATCAAAGTGAACAGCAGGCTTCTGAACTTTTACAAATGGCTTTGAAATCCACAGTTTGGAGGTGTTCTCAGTCCAGAGCTTCTTGTCCTCCGTGCCAACACTGTAAACAGCTGAGAAATATTTCTCATCAATCACCGTCCATCTGAATCTGAACAGGCCAGCTCCTCAATCTGCTGCCCTCTCCACATTCCCTGTTCAGAAGACAGGAAAACTTGTATGTCTCTGCCTTAAATATAATTGGTTGTTGTTAATATGTCTATATGGAAGACGAAATATCTCATAAACTCAATCCACATTGCAGCAAAATTCTCTCTCTCTCTCTCTCTCTCTCTCTCTCTCTCTCTCACACACACACACACACACACACACACACACACATCAATGGGTTCCATGTTTCCAGCGTCTGCATCTCCAAACAGAGTTCAAACCATTCATGTTCCTTCAGATCAGCCTCTTTCTGTTCAGGTCAGACCTACTTTTTTCATAATATTGTTTATTTCATGTGAATTTGTCTCTTTTTACTGTGAAGTGTCTTTGAGTATCAAGAAAAAACTGAACAAATATAATGTATTATTATTATTATTATTATTATTATTATTATTATTATTATCCAAACTAAAAGCACTTACATAGAAACTTGACTTCCAAAATAAATGTAAAACGTGGGATGCAGCCCCTCACCTGGTGTGGAGGAACTCCTCAAAGATCCCATGAGGTGACTCTAAGGTCCTGTACCAGCATCCACACCGGGACAGGAAGATGTCACTGTTTGACAGGAAGTTCAGGTCATGTGAGGTCATGTCATCGGGACTTTAAAACTCCAGATTTGATGAACATTTGGCTGTTTTTCCATTTCCAGAACAGTGTTATTCCATCCATGTGGAATAAATCATCTATAAATCTAAATAATTTCTCAGTCGGGCTGGGTTGCTGCTCCCTCTGCTGTGAAGCAGGGAGACACACACACACACACACACACACACACACACACACACACACACACACACACACACACACACACACACACACACACACACTCCCCTGCAGCTCCGGGCCTTTATGGGAATGATTTAGCCAAAGAGATGAAGCTTCATGACAGTCTAGGAGCTGTTTCATGATTAAAAAAAAAAAAAAAAAAAAAAAAATTAGAAATAGTAAGAAAAGTACTAGTGAAATTATCCCAACAGTTTTTTTTTTTTTTTTTTCATTTAAAATACATATTTACAATAATACAAATTTTCTTGTGTTATTTTTTCTTGAACTTTTATGAAAACAAATTTTCCAGGTTTTATTCATTTACAGTCGTATGAAAAAGTTTGGGCACCCCTCTGAGATTTCATCATAATTTGCTTTACCTTTGTAAGAGAAGATCACAGCAACAAGATTTGTTTTCCTACAGAGATGTTATTATAAGGAAATAAAATGTAAAAAATGTGATGTACAAAAGTTTGGGCACCCTTTAAATCGCGCTCATTTCAAGACCTGTAGGGATTTATAGCTGACAGGTTGCAGCACAAAATTGCTTTGATTAGCTCGTTAGACCATCTATTACAAAGACAGGTGGAACCAATCATGAAAAAGGCTGTTTAACATAGGTAATATCTGGCTGTGCTTGTCCTAGGTTCTTTCTTAGAGAGTGACAACATGGGGGCCTCTAAACAACCCTCGACTGACCTAAAAACTAAGATAATTCATTCTTATGAATTAGGAGAAGGGTACAAGAAATGATCTGGAAGGTTTGGACTGTCTGTCTCCACAGTCAGAAATGTAGTGCAGAAATGGAAGGCCACAGGAACAGTCCTTGTGAAGGAAAGATGTGGTAGGCTGAAAAAAATCCAGGAAAGGCACAGGCCAAGGATGGTTAGAATGGTCACAGACAAGCCACAGACCACCTCCAGAGAACTACAAGAACATCTGGCTGCTGATGGTGGAGTTGTTCATCGTTCCACAATCCAGCGTACTTTGCACCAGGAAAAGCTCATTGGAAGGGTGATGCACAAAAAGCCTTTCCTGAGTATTCGTCTCAAGAAGAGTCACATGAGGTATGCAAAAGCACATCTGGACAAGCCAGAAGCATTTTGGAAAAAAATACTGTGGTGAGATGAGACTAAGATAGAGTTATTTGGTCAGAACAAGAGGAGGTATGCATGGTGAAAAAAACACACTGAATTCCAGAAGAAGAACTTTTTGCCTACTGTGAAATGTGGTGGAGGGTTCAAGGATTCAAGGATTCAAGGTTTATTCGTCACATGCATGAATGTACAGGTACAGCAGCAGTGAAATGTAATTGCAACAACTCCGGCACTGTGCAAGTAAAAAAAAAAAAAAAAAAAAAAAAAAAAAAAAAATACAAATACAAATACAAATAATAATAATAACGGTAACAATAATAAAAAATAAAATAAAATAAAATAAAAATAAAGATAAAATAGAAAGAATATATGACATTCCTATATACAATAAACGACTATATACAATATGCAACAATATACAAAAAGTACAAAAAGTACAAATAAGTAGAAGGTAAGTAAAAATGAGTAGAAGAACTGAGTTGCAAAACCCTGAAGAACAACACGTTCCGACGGAGGTTCAGGGTTAGTGTGAAACCGTGAGACCAAGTGACATAAACCTGATGCCCGGTACTGGGTTACAGGAGCTGTCAGACTTGATCCAGCCTTGTGGAGTCACCCCTTCCCCTCCAGTCTTTACGTGTTGCAATCTGCCAGTAATGTAGGGTGTAGTGTAGTTGTTGGGGGGGGGGTCACAGTCTATGGTTGGGATGATGAGTGTCTTTTAAAATCCGACTTGCCCTGGACCTGCACCGCTGGGTGTAGATGTCCTGGAGGCAGGGCAGTGCTGTGCGGGTGATGCGCTCAGCACATCGGATCACTCTGTGCAGGGCCTTCCTGTCCTGGTAGCTGCAGCTGCCGTACCAGGCAGTGATGCTCACAGAAAGCACAGACCCCACTGTGGCGGCGTAGAAGGTTTTCAGCAGCGTGGTGGAGATCTTAAATTTCCTCAGCCGCCTGAGGTGGTACAACCGCTGCCGAGCCTTCTTCACCAGGGTGGCGGTGTGTGTAGTCCATGTCAGATCCTCAGAGATGTGAACCCCAAGGTACCTGTAATTGCTTACTCTCTCCACTGGGGTCACATAGATCCTGAGCGGTGCATAATGGATCCTCTGTTTCTCTCGCCTGAAGTCGACCACCACCTCCTTGGTCTTGTCAACATTCAGGTCAAGGTTGTTGTCCTTACACCATGAAGACAGCAGCTCCACCTCCTCCAGATAGGCCGTCTCGTTGTTGTTGGAGATCAGGCCTACCACCACTGTGTCATCCGCGAATTTCACAATGATGTTGGATTGGTGTTATGGTGTTATTGGTGTCATGTTATGGGGCTGCGTGGCTAGCACAGGTACTGGAAACCTTGTTGAAGCTGAGTGCCACATGAATTCCTCTCAGTGTCAGCAGATTATTGACAGGAATGTTCAAGAGTCGGTCACAAAGTTGAAGCTGTGCCGGGATTGGATTTTTCAGCAGGACAATGATCCTAAGCACTGTTCAAAAACCACCAAGGAATTCATGCAGAAGCACAAGTACAATGTTCTGGAATGGACATCCCAGTCCCCAGACCTTAACATCATTGGAAATGTATGGATTGATTTGAAGCAGGCTGTCTACACACAGAAGCCAAGAAGCCTGACTGAACTGGAGGCGTTTTGTATGGAGGAATGGCCCAAAATACCACCTGCCAGACTTCAGGGACTGTCTGTGGCTATAGGAGGCGTCTACAAGCTGTTACTGCAGCAAAAGGAGGCTCTACTAAATATTAATGGAATTATTTCTTTGGGGTGCCCAAATTTATGCATATGCCTATTTTTGTTTAAATGCAAATACAAATGTTTCTGTTAGACCAATAAAAATGATTTCACTATGGAGGTGTTTCTGTTTCCATAAGGTATAACATATTTTAAAATGAAGTTGCTGCTTCAAAAGCTCAGCAAGTGAAAAACTGATGCAGTGATTTTCCTAAGGGGTGCCCAAACTTTTTCATACGACCGTATTTGTAAAATAGTTTGACACAACAGATCCTGGTTCAGTCAGGAGCGCTGCAAAAAAAAAAAAACGCAGCTTTTGCAATCACATGATCGCACTGTCTGGAATCACAATTTCGATCAGAAAATTATAAATCGTTCAGCCCTATATGGAACCAAACCTGTTAGAACAGAAGCCTTTATTGTCATTGTGTAAGACAATGAAATTGCAGGTGCCCTTCACAGTGCCATATCCAAACCCTGAGCTATACAAATGAATGAACAACATGGAGACAAATGACAATAATCCAGAAGAATTAAACGTGGAAATACATGGAACTACTTTCTTTGTCGTACATTTCTCTGTGTGTAATTAATCCAGACCTATTTGATGTTATTAGAGGAGAAGTTTTAAAGAGCTTTTATTGTGGAAGCTGCCGCCTCACTGGCCCTATTGTGGGTCCTCACGTCCACTCTCTGCTGTCCCTCGGCTCCAGGCCTCACCAGTTTGGTTTAACAGGGCTGCTCCTCTGGACTCCCACGTTAAACATCCAAATCACAAACCACTGCAGCCTTCACTTGGCTGATTTATTCTCACTTTAAACTAAATGAACAAAACATTTCGAAGTCTAACATGAGGTCAAAGACGGTGCCGACGTCCCGTTCTCCACACGTTTCCTACACATTAATCACAAGACATCCAAAATAACTGCTCAGAGGATTCATTTGACATCAGGTCATGTGTCAAAAGAAAAGATTTAACCTTGATCAACCTTGATAAATTAGAGACTGTGAGATAACAATATGTTGTAGGATTAATGTACATATTTTGACATAATGGACATAGTTTTGTTTACAAATTCTAAGGCACATATTTTCCTATTTCTTATAATTGAATTCTTCTCTTAAGAAGTTGAGCAACTGCAACTGACCCAGTTTCCCCTTGGGGATCAATAAAGTATTTCTGATTTTGATTATAATGTTCCTGAGTGTTTTTCTGCTTGTAAATAGTTCAATAGGTTTATAAAAATCCTTTGCAGTGATCTGTCATGTCAGCAGCTGTCTCTGATCAGCAGTGTGAAGACGCGACTCTCACTCCTCAGATCTGACACAGAGACATTGAGGAACCAAACCCAACCTCAAAGCTCGGGTACAGAGTTTCAGTGAAGGTGCTGCTGAAGGTGTGGAGGTGGATCAGTGTGTCAGAGGAGACGCTGTAGAAGGACAGAGAGCCAGCAGGCCAGTCCAGATACACTGCCACTCTGTGAGAGGAGGAGGAGGGGACACGGATGAGTGTTGGTCTGTTATTGTGCCAGGCAGAGAAAACACCATCAGAGCAGAAAAGACTCCAGGAGTTTTTATTACATCCAAGACCACAGTCATAACTGTTTCCTCTCCTGCTGATTCCTCTGTGAGTCACTGCTACATAAACCCGTCCTTCCCACTCGACCTCCCAGTAGCAGCGACCAGTCAGACCATCTCTACACAGGATCTGTTTCCAGTAGTCAAACCTCTCTGGGTGATCAGGATATGGCTGCTCCTCTCTCACTGTCACCTTCCTGCTGTCCTCAGACAGGACGAGGAATCTGTGTGCTGTGTTTGTGTCCAGTTTGAGTTCACAGGAATCTGATGGAGAGAACAAGACACAACAGACCTGCTGTGGTTATTATCTGCTGATTGATTCACAGTTTGATTATTGATTTGTTAACTCTTTGATGATGACACATGGTGTCAGCCGTCCTCTTCATTCACAGCAGGATCTGAATGAATGGACGTCACAAACTGCTGTGGAAATTCACTTCACATCTGGAAGAGCCATTTACACACAAACTAAACTACATTTACACTTCATGTATTGCTTCATAGAGATTTGAAGATTTCCCTATTAGTATTATTTTCAAATTATATTCACTTGATGTAAGCATGCAGCTGAGAAGGTTTTGTGTTGATGAATCAAACTAAATCCACACTTACACTTCCTCACACCTGGTTTCAACCTCTGCTCTCCACCATGGTCCACCCTGGAGGAAGAAACAGAGTCAGAGCAGCAGATTCTCTTTGAGGATGGAAACATGGGCAGTAAATAACCTTCCCTATGAAGGATTTAGCAGACCACGTCACTCATATCCACCATTCAACATGAAACAATACTCCTCAGGCCTCTATAAGACATTGTGTGTGTCTCTCCATACCTGAGAGCCTCCAGTCTCCAGGTTGGATCCTCCAGTCCAGCAGAGAGCAGCTTCACTCCTGAGTCTCCTGGATGATTGTAGCTCAGGTCCAGCTCTCTCAGATGGGAGGGGTTGGAGCTCAGAGCTGAGGCCAGAGAAGCACAGCCTTCCTGTGTGAGCAGACAGCCTGACAGCCTGCACACCATCACAAACACAATCAGTCCACCACATCATCTGCTTTGTGTTTTCACAAAAACCTACACAGCTTAGGAATGTGCTCAGTGACATGAAGCTGCATGGAAATCAGGACTGAACTGGTCATGTGTTGAGCAGGTTGAGGAATCCTGACCTGAGAGCCTCCAGTCTGCAGTGTGGACTCTCCAGTCCAGCAGAGAGACACTTCACTCCTGAATCCTGCAGATCGTTGTTACTCAGGTCCAGCTCTCTCAGACTAGAGGACTGGGAGCTGAGAACTGAGACCAGAGCTGCACAGCTTCTCTCTGACAGATTACAGCCACTCAGCCTGAGGAAAGATATAGGGACATAGAAATGTTACTCTAGCATCGAATGTGATTCATATATGAGATCTGACAGTCAGTGTTTAAATATTCTGTATGTAAAGTTGGGTGAGAAGACGAGAGATTTACAAAAGTTCAGTCATCAGTGATTTCCAGTTGGAATGAAAAGTAAAAAGTCCTATAAATCCTGATATTAAACTCACAAGGTCACCCTTTAAATATTCAACAACACTGACCTGAGAGCCTCCAGTCTGCAGTGTGGACTCTCCAGTCCAGCAGAGAGCAGCTTCACTCCTGAATCCTGCAGATCGTTGTTACTCAGGTCCAGCTCTCTCAGACTAGAGGACTGGGAGCTGAGAACTGAGGCCAGAGCTGCACAGCTTCTCTCTGACAGATTACAGCCACTCAGCCTGAGGAAAGATATAGGGACATAGAAATGTTACTCTAGCATCGAATGTGATTCATATATGAGATCTGACAGTCAGTGTTTAAATATTCTGTATGTAAAGTTGGGTGAGAAGACGAGAGATTTACAAAAGTTCAGTCATCAGTGATTTCCAGTTGGAATGAAAAGTAAAAAGTCCTATAAATCCTGATATTAAACTCACAAGGTCACCCTTTAAATATTCAACAACACTGACCTGAGAGCCTCCAGTCTGCAGTGTGGACTCTCCAGTCCAGCAGAGAGACGCTTCACTCCTGAATCCTGCAGATCGTTGTTACTCAGGTCCAGCTCTCTCAGACTAGAGGACTGGGAGCTGAGAACTGAGGCCAGAGCTGCACAGCTTCTCTCTGACAGGTTACAGCCACTCAGCCTGAGGAGGAGTCAGAGATGAAAACAAATTTAAATCTGTTTCTCTAGTATAGAAAACATCATGTTATGTGTTTAGTATGTCCAGTTTTCTATGGACCTACACAGATTTCCTGGAGGCTTTGACCACTGGCAGCAGCCTCAGAAGAGCCTCCTCTGAAGCAAAGTATTTCTTCAGGTCAAACATGCCCAGATCTTCTTCTGATGACAGTAAGATGAAGACCAGAGCTGACCACTGAGCAGGGGTCAGTTCATCTGGGGAGAGACGTCCTGAACTCAGGTACTGTTGGATCTCCTCCACTAGAGAATGGTCATTCAGCTCATTCAGACAGTGGAACAGGTTGATGCTTCTCTCTGGAGAGGGACTGTCCCTGATCTTCTTCTTGATGAATTCAACTGTTTCCTGATTGGTCTGTGAGCCACTTCCTGTCTGTGTCATCAGGCCTCGTAGGAGAGTCTGATTGGTCGGCAGTGAAAGACCCAGGAGGAAGCGCAGGAACAAGTCCAGGTGTCCATTTGGACTCTGTAAGGCCTTGTCCACAGCACTCTGGAGGAGGTGTTTCAGTTTAGATTTCTTGTTGAACCGTGCAAACCACATGGAGGCTGATTGTTGGGACAGCAGATTGACTCCAGAGTTGCTGAAGGTCAGAAAGACATAAAGAGCAGCCAGAAACTCCTGAAGGCTCAGATGGACGAAGCAGAAAACCTTGTCCTGGTGCAGCCCACGCTCCTCTTTAAAGATCTGTGTGAACACTCCTGAGTACACTGAGGCTGCTCTGATATCAATGCCACACTCTGCCAAGTCTGCTTCATAGAAGATCAGGTTGCCTTTCTCCAGCTGCTCAAAAGCCAGTTTTCCCAGAGACAGGATCATCTCCCTGGTCTCTGGAGTCCATAGTGGATCTGTCTCAGCTCTCTCATGAAACTTGATGTTCTGCACTTTGGACTGAACCAGCAGGAAGTGGATGTACATCTCAGTCAGGGTCTTGGGCAGGTCTCCTCCTTCACTGGTTTTCAACACGTCCTCCAGAACTGTAGCAGTGATCCAGCAGAAGACTGGGATGTGGCACATGATGTGGAGGCTTCGTGACGTCTTGATGTGGGAGATGATTCTGCTGGCCTGCTTCTTGTCTCTGAATCTCTTCCTGAAGTATTCCTCCTTCTGGGGGTCAGTGAAGCCTCTCACCTCTGTCACCATGCCAACGCACTCAGGAGGGATCTCACTGGCAGCTGCAGGTCGTGTGGTTATCCAGAGGTGAGCAGAGGGAAGCAGCTTCCCCTTGATGAGGTTTGTCAGCAGAATGTCCACTGAGGTGGACTCTGTAACATCAGTCAGGATCTGGTTGTTCTTGAAGTCCAGAGGAAGTCGACACTCATCCAGACCGTCAAAGATCAACACAACCTGGAACTGCTCAAACCTGCTGATTCCTGCTTCTTTGGTCTCAGTGAAGAAGTGATGAACAAGTTCCACCAAGCTCAACTTTTTCCCCCTCAGCAGATTCAGCTCTCTGAAAGTGAATGGAAATGTGAAGTGGACATGCTGGTTGGCTTTGTGTTCAGCCCAGTCCAGAGTGAACTTCTGTGTTAAGACTGTTTTCCCAATGCCAGCCACTCCCGTTGTCATCACTGTCCTGATTGGTCCATCTCTTCCAGGTAAAGGTTTAAAGATGTCCTCACATCTGATTGGTGTTTCTGGTGTGGCTGGTTTCCTGGCTGCTGTTTCAATCCATCTGACCTCATGTTCCTCATTGAGCTCTCCACTCCCTCCCTCTGTGATGTACAGCTCTGTGTAGATCTGATTCAGAAGTGTTGGGTTTCCTGCTTTAGCAATCCCCTCAAACACACACTCACACTTCTTCTTCAGCTTAGATCTGAGTTCACATTGGCACGCTGCAGTCGCAGTTTCTGAATGAACAAACAACAAAAACATCAGTAAGTGAATGTCACATTAATGAGAGAAATGTGAATATTTGCTGGTAAATGTATTTGAGTTGTTGCTGCATGGCATCCATTTAGCTCATAGCTGCTGGTGGGAAAACCAGTCCTGACTGTCTGCAGCCAAATGTGAAAGGCAACATTTTCCATGTCAACTTTGTGTTGAGCATTTTACACAAATATGAACAAATCAACACTTCAAGCAGGTTCTTCATGAGGATTGTGCTCATTTCCCTTCCAATCTGGGATTGCTGAGCTCTTGTTTTAGAAATGTCTGTATTTCCAGCAGAGGTTACAAATGCAAACATTCAGTTTTCCCATCATTCCTCCTTTCCATCCTGTTAAAGGAGTTAAAGTCTCTTACTGCTCCTCAGACGCTCAGCCAGCTCCTCCTGCTTCATTCTCCTCAGGAGGTGCAGTGTGATCTGCAGAAAAGCCTCCCTGCTGCTCCTCCTCTGCTCTTCCTCCTCACCGTCCAACACCTCCTCATCCTCCCTCTGCCTCTCTGAGCATTCTGGGTATTCTGGACTCAGAGACCTCTGCAGGTTTTTCAGCTCCTTCTTCACAAAGGTGTTGATGTTCTCCTCCAGCAGCTGCAACAGAAAAATCAAAGAATTCAAGTTCCGTTTTGAAATTTGGGCCCAAAACACAAAATCAGATCCAGGTTGAAGAGCCTGAAAGTCCAAAGTGCAGCATGGAGACGATTATGAGCTGCTGCTCAGTTTGGATGCTGTTGTTCATTATATAACCATGTAGGGCCCTATAAAATCCTTTTGATTTTTTCCCAAATTCTGTTTTTTCTGTTTTAATTTTTGGGAATTCCATTTTTTTACCTTTTACTCTTATTTTACTACAAAAAAGAGCATGTTTTTAATGTTAATGACTAAAATGTTAATGACTAAAATGCACACAAATGAAACAGAAATTACCTTAAATTAATTGAGGTAACAAATAAACACTTTATTTATTTAACAATTACGTTGTTATAGCAATGAAAGGTGAAAATGATATGTTATTAATGATTGAACAAAAATGACAAGAGGATGAGGATCAGTAATTATTTCACCTGAAGGTTGATGTTGGGTCAATGCATGCACACATTTAACTTAAAAGATTGTTAAACGAGTGTTGATCAATAGTTCAAAAAGGTAGATTGCCCTGCACAGCTCAGAACTTCACATTGGTGCTGGTGGTGTCAGGAAGGAAGTCCATAGTAGAAAGAAGGGTTCCACCGCACACAATGTGCTCACTTTGATCTCATTTTAATCAGGCATGCCTGATGAAGCCCATGTGGCGAAACGCGTTGCAACTTTTAACAAATAAATGAGTGTTGACCACTGCACGTACAGGCTATTCACATTAACTTACAAATGATGATGTGTAGGACCCTGCAGTCTCATGCATCAGTGTCTCATCCTCAACGACAGAGTACTTTTTACCACGGATCTTTTGTAGCACAGAGGAGATATGTTGCTCAAACACTCGGTATGTAGTGTTAGTGAATGTTTATGAGTTGTAGAACATAATAAATTATCTTGCAGGAGTAGATGTTTACCAGTAAGCTTGACTCCGATAATTCAACGTATTCTCATGAAACGGTTCGTATGATATTGTACAAAAAATAATGCACGAATTTTCGTGCATATTCCTACGAATTTCCAGCAGCACGAGCGATCAGCGCGCCTGCGCGAGCCCCGAAGCGAGAGCCTTAAGAAAAATGGTGGACATTCCTTTTATTCTCAGTGGAAAATGCAATATTTTAAGAGAGCTTATGCATTCAAATGCGTTTTGATAACATTTCTAGCGGGAAATGTGCATTTTATTTCCAAAATCTTCGTTCAGTTGGTGTATATAATGTTTACTTTGTTAGTTATTACGAAGATTCTTTCAGGTTTCAATCGTTGCTATGGCTGTTGCTATGGACGCTGCTACCACTGTCGCTGATGTAGCTTCCGCTCGGAAGTATTGTCCTCACTGACTGTCACCGTGGAAATCTGGGGAGGGAGGCGTGGGGTTAACCTGCTCTCACAGAAATCCGTGAAATGAGCATGACCTCCTAATAACGCATTGCGTGCTCCTCGCATGTAACCTGTTTTAATCGATTTCTATGGTTTTAATTCCGTGTGGTCACCACACAAACGGTGTTCACTGGAAGTCGGCGAGGATCCGTGACGTCACGCTGTGGGTGGTAGTTCATAGATCCCGGAAGTGCAAATTTAATCGATATTCCGGAAAAAGGTCTGATTATTAGCCATAACGTTGTAACCATCCAAGGCAGACTTACCACGAGCTATGAGGATGTGTAACGATGGCATGTGCTTCAGCCGAGTCCACAAGTCCTGTATAATATCAACTTTATTTTAAGAAAACACGTTTTATTTGCGATGTCATATCACAGAGAAGCACTACATTACCCATAATCCTAGTGTTTATCAGCGACGTGTCTGATTTTACTTTCATCAATAAAGTCAGTGTAATAAAGTGCATGAAAGTTGATAATATGCCGATATGTTACGCCATTGAACACAACCCTTGCAGTCAGCCAAACAGAGCGGGTGGAAAAACCGCGGAAACACGTCAAAATAGCACTAACGATTTATATATATTTTTTTATTTTTCATAACACATCTTTATTCGTGATATAAACATAGGCTACATGTTAAGGTTATAGTTTTGGTGTTGAAAAACTACCGTATGTATGTTTTTTAAACCTAATTTCAAAACTTTTCCCCTAACCCGGAAGAGGCGTACCAGAACTACAATCTGCGCCGAGTTGCAACACACAGAGGTGTCCTGCGCCATAGATTTTGTAGTTCTAATATGTTATGTCTATTATGTGATGTTGTGATCACTAATTTTTCAATCTTTATTATAGTTTTTGGGTGTGGGAAGAACGCCTGTTTGGTGAGATTTTATTTATTTTTTTCTTAAGATAGTGAAATCATGTTTTTTCCATGTTTTGACAATAATCAGTGGCGCCCCCTATTGGTTTGCCATCGGGCATGATAGTAGAGGTCAAGAGCTTTCCAAAAATGTTGACCTCATATATAAATATATATGAGGTCATATGAGGTCTATATATAAATCGTTAGTGCTATTTTGACGTGTTTCCGCGGTTTTTCCACCCGCTCTGTTTGGCTGACTGCAAGGGTTGTGTTCAATGGCGTAACATATCGGCATATTATCAACTTTCATGCACTTTATTACACTGACTTTATTGATGAAAGTAAAATCAGACACGTCGCTGATAAACACTAGGATTATGGGTAATGTAGTGCTTCTCCGTGATATGACATCGCAAATAAAACGTGTTTTCTTAAAATAAAGTTGATATTATACAGGACTTGTGGACTCGGCTGAAGCACATGCCATCGTTACACATCCTCATAGCTCGTGGTAAGTCTGCCTTGTGTGGTTACAACGTTATGGCTAATAATAAGACCTTTTTCCGGAATATCGATTAAATTTGCACTTCCGGGATCTATGAACTACCACCCACAGCATGACGTCACGGATCCTCGCCGACTTCCAGTGAACACTGTTTGTGTGGTGATCACACAGAATTAAAACCATAGAAATCGATTAAAACAGGTTACATGCGAGGAGCACGCAATGCGTTATTAGGAGGTCATGCTCATTTCACGGATTTCTGTGAGAGCAGGTTAACCCCACGCCTAACTCCCCAGATTTCCACGGTGACAGTCAGTGAGGACAATACTTCCGAGCGGAAGCTCCATCAGCGACAGTGGTAGCAGTGTCCATAGCAACAGCCATAGCAACGATAGAAACCTGAAAGAATCTTCGTAATAACTAACAAAGTAAACATTATATACACCAACTGAACGAAGATTTTGGAAATAAAATGCACATTTCCCGCTAGAAATGTTATCAAAACGCATTTGAATGCATAAGCTCTCTTAAAATATTGCATTTTCCGCTGAGAATAAAAGGAATGTCCGCCATTTTTCTTAAGGCTCTCGCTTCGGGGCTCGCGCAGGCGCGCTGATCGCTCGTGCTGCTGGAAATTCGTAGGAATATGCATGAAAATTTGTGCATTATTTTTCGTAGGAATTTGTACGAACGTTGAATGAGAACAGCCTGAATAATTTAATATGTTAAATTATTATTTGTTTTAACAATGTAAAATACTTATCAAATAGACCTAACAATTCAGCTACCAATGAATGAGCAGTAGTGTGCATGTGATAACATAGATTGAAAAATAAGCCGAAGTGATACCTCTTCTCTGAATAGACAAGCTAAGCCAGTGTGCTGCTGTTAGCCAGTGAAAATACAGCGGAGTGGCAACTCTTCACTTTGTTACACAATCTATGTCAGTGCTCTGCTGTAGCTGGAAAGTTTCTCTGCCTTTTGGACTCGTACGGTGCCGGTCCAGCTGTTGGAATGGTTTTTCTTGGTGGTGCAGGTGAAACCACTGGAGGGGTTGTGCCACCCAGATTTGCTTCCCTCCATGTGATTTTCCCCAGACATACGTTCATATTCCACACAAAAACAGCATTTCATTCAAATTATGTCAAATTCCGCGATATTCCATGTTAAAAATAGATTCCGTTTTATTTGGCTAATTCCGCGATTCCGTGAATGCAGAAATTATAGGGCCCTAATACAACAGTTAGTGCCAGTGGAGCAATCTGATTGGACGAGAGGCGCTCCATGAGAGCTGATGTTCAGTAGAACAGCACTCGCTCTGCTGTCATATCGCTGCATTTACACACCTGAAATATGGAGGCCAGGTGTGTTTGATGCTCCTGGGCAGACTGACCACTGGGAACCTGTGAGCTCTGCTGCTGGACTCTGAGGAGGACACACACGGACACACACACACACATATGTGATTGAATCCTGGCAGAAACACAAAATGAACTCCATGCTAGAAGCTGCTCTGATTATTGGATGTGATGTTTTGAAAGAGGAAACTCAGTCAACAGAGTCTGGGTCCATTCTGGATCTTTAAATAATTACCCATCATCAGCTGACGGCTGTGTGTCTTTGAAGTCATCAGGTTGAATCATAGACCGGTCGCTCTTGAAGGACACACAGCTGGGTCCAGGGGAGTCTGGTCTCTCCTGCTGGATCCTGATAGAAACATCATGAACACAGCAGTGGTGTAAAAACTCATCAAATTCATACTTATGGAAAAGCAAAGATACATCGTTCAACAACAACTCAGGTAAAACTGAAGGTCGTTACAGTACTACTGAAGTAAAAATCCTAAAGTATTTGGTAAGAGGTAGTACTAGGTAGTAATTTACTTTTCCAGGTGTCTTGCAGCAAAAGGTGGCCAGCCTGCATGGGCTGCCAGGACACTACAGAACATAACAGACAGCAGCAACAATATCATGAGAGCCAAAGAACAAATATGATCCACCTTCATTGGTGTTAAACAATGTCCAAAGCAAATGTGAATAGCAGCTCCTCAGACATCACTGCTCTAAAACAGAGCTTTGCCACTTCTCAGCCACAGACTGTGCATTTCACTCTGAACCCTTTTAAACAGAAAGCGTCTCCATACACTGTTGATAAGCATTTAACACAAACTGAGCCACATGGAACCCTTTGTACCACAATCTGCATTCATCAGTCAAGGAAAACAAGTAATTTTAAGAAAAGCCTTTATCTATAGATTATGATATCATGTTCAGAAGAATTAAATATTCCAAAGTTAAAATAGTACTTAATGAAAAATTCATAAAATAAGAAAATTCACATAATAAAAAACCTTTTTTGGTTAGATTTATTGAGAATGAAAACTTTTCACTTTTCCTTGTGGCAAATATGAACATTTCATAATTCACATTTTTAGTAAAATAAATTCAACATCTCAGTGACTCTAACTTAAAAAAATGCTTGCTGAATTTCGCAATCTTAAGCAAAATTGATGATATGGAAATTTACACGATGGATATGACGCCGTCCTTCTGTCACCATATTCCTGTGTGGTCTCCTCTCTGTGTCACACTTTGGTTCAATAATTCGGCTGCACGTAACTCTGTGAAGCTGAAAACAGCAAACCATCTGTTTTATCAGGAGTTTGACATAATTACCCATCATCAGCAGAGGGCTGTGTGGCTTTGAAGTCATAAATTCGACCCTTAGACCAGTCGCTCTTGAAGGACACACAGCTGGGTCCAGGGGAGTCTGGTCTCTCCTGCTGGATCCTGATAGAAACATCATGAACACAGTGAAGGGATCTGTGTCTCTATCAACAACACTGTTTTACTTTCTTAGCAACACTAACACACTCAGATAATAATAACCTACTTATTTTCAGAAGCAACATTATGTGATGGAGAACAGTCATGGACAGTCAGAGATCCTCATCTCACCTCTTAGCTTTGGTCTGGCTGTCATGTTCCCCAGACAGAGTGCTTTCAGAGGCAGGGAGCCCCTCCTCTCTCTCCTCACACACATCCATAGCCGAGCCGACACCTTGACACAAACACAGCGGCTGATTGATGACAACAAGCTTTCCATGACAGGATGTGTGCTGTCTTCCTGTCAGCACCATGTCACATATACAGAGTGGACGTAACACTCAGAGCAGCCGCCCTTTCCATCAAACCCACTGAGCAGCTTCATCTACAGAGGACTTTGAATCCTCTGGGACTCTTCACACATGGACTGGAAACTACTGACCTTTACCAAGCTCTCATTTCAGCCTCTCAGCAACATTCACTGTATTTTTGCTTTTCATTTTCTGCAGAGAATTTGGTGATAACTTAAAGTTTAAATGTGTATTTAACCCTATAAAGTCATTTGTATCATATATGATACACGTTATCGATTCACACATTCTGTTTTCAGTTTAATCAATACTTGACCAAAATCCTGTTGTATACCTTTGGACACTTTCCCTGTTCACCCTGGACCATACCATTGGCACTTCAAGTACATATCATATATCATATACTAGAAAGGTCGTGTAATAACATATACACATACATATATACACATATACACACATATATACACACATACATATATACACACACATATATACACACATACATACATATACATATACATACACACACACACACACACACACACACACACACATACATACATTATACATACTTTGCCTAGTATACATAGGGAGTGTACTACGAAGCAGGTTTAGTGGGTTAGCGAGGTATGTTGAGTCTAAAGCCAGGCTGTCCTGTATCAAGAAGGTGGCTCTCTTTTAACCCTGCTAGGTCACCATGGTAACTTATGCTAGATCACCATGGTAACTTATGCTTAGCTATGTTTAACCCCGGCTATAAAAGCGGCGCTATCTCACCCAGGTGAAATCACAAGGTAATTTTTGTCCGGTGTTTGGTGGCACATATGCACAATGCAGGTCTACTATTAGTGGTGCACAGACTTCACGTTTGTTAGAAATATTCCGTTGTATCACAGACTTTGTTATAGTAGCCTACTTTTTTAAAGGAAACCCTTTATATTATAACGGTGACGTCACGGCATCCCAAGGTGCTGATTGGATGGGAGCAGCCCGTGGTGATTCAAACGCACTCCAAACGCCACTTATTCCCATTTAGAAAAAAAGATTTCACAAAAAAGGAGCAAACAAACATCAACAGAAATGGCTCCATAATTCTAGTTCAACTTCAAATGTAACGAACAATTCCCTTTTCAAACCGTGTATTATTTGTATTATTATCTGATCAGTTTATTGTCTTGTTGTCTGTTATGGTGATGTCTTGTCCTGGATTTGTTGTGTTGTAGCCTATGTATAACTGGTCTGGATGGGTTTGAAATAAATAAATAAATAAAAAATAACAATTATCTGAAACTACTGACAAGGAGCTCTAAGCAGCGGAAATAGTGGTCAAAACTGTCATGTAACCATGGTAACCACCGCCTGCTCCGTCACCCACACACACCTTCAGTCACCTGACTTCACCTCAGGCTTTAGCTCCAATTCCTAGGCAACACTCCCATAAAGCTACTGAAGTTACATATTTCTAAACTAAAATTCATAATACTGAATGAATATTGCAGCAGTTATTTAAAATATCTTTAACAGTGACAGACTCCCCCTTTGTGCTTCCTTTGAAATTAATCGCCAGCTCTCCTCTCTCGCCTTATTTGCGGCCACAGTGTTGCTCTTAGTGTTAATTTTATTTTTTAAATGTTCATAACTTTCCACGAGGACAAGCTGCTCCTCTTGTGTGAAATCTGCAGCCCGTGAACGGTCCATTTTTCGCGGAAGTTGAATCACATGACGCCAAAACGCCTTTTCTGTGAAGGCGCACAGAGCACAAAGCTGACAGCCGGACTGAACAAACCTCGATGAGAACCACCGTCGGGATTCCACTTAACTTTGACTGGAGCTTTAGGTTTTGTGGAGCCTGATAGTGAACACAAAGCCTGGGGATGTGGAGCCTCCTTCCTAGTACAGCCCTCTGGTCGGGTCTTTACCTGCTGAGTCCCATCCACATCCAATCCGAGAGAAACGTCAGAGCCACATCCCAGCTGAGAGCGTAGAAGCTGTCAGAGACATGAAGGGGCTGCTCAGGATGAAGGCCTGGTCCTGAGCTGCAGGGACAGTCCAGTCCAGTGCAGTCCAGCTGCTTCACAGCAGCAACATGGACGATCTCAACTTTCAGCCCAGAGGGAGCAGCACGGCCCCAGGCTCTGCTTTCACTTTCACATTGTGTTTATGGAGCGTGAGCGCCACCGGGTGGACAGGAAGGGAAGTTCTCTCAATGCTTTTCATCCATCCAGAGAATATCAAAGTGAACAGCAGGCTGCTGAACTTTTACAAATGGCTTTGAAATCCACAGTTTGGAGGTGTTCTCAGTCCAGAGCTTCTTGTCCTCCATGCCAACACTGTAAACAGCTGAGAAATATTTCTCATGAATCACCGTCCATCTGAATCTGAACAGGCCAGCTCCTAAATCTGCTGCCCTCTCCCCATTCCCTGTTCAGAAGACAGGAAAACTTCTCTCTCTCTGCCTTAAATATAATTGGTTGTTGTTAATATGTCTATATGGAAGAAGAAATATCTCATTAACTCAATCCACATTACAGCAAAACTCTCTCTCTCTCTCTCTCTCTCTCTCTCTCACATACACACACACACACACACACACACCCCAATGGGTTCCATGTTTCCAGCGTCTGCATCTCCAAACAGGGTTCAAACCATTCATGTTCCTTCAGATCAGCCTCTTTCTGTTCAGATCAGACCTACTTTTTTCATAATATTGTTTATTTCATGTGAATTTGTCTCTTTTTTACAGTGAAGTGTCTTTGACTATCAAGAAAATTGGCTCCAGCACCCCCCCGCGACCCTTTTGAGGATAAGCGGTTTAGAAGATGAATGAATGAATGAATGACTTGGGATGCAGCCCCTCACCTGGTGTCGAGGAACTCCTCAAAGTCCAGGTCATGTGAGGTCACGTCATCAGGACTTTAAAACTCCAGTGTTTTCCAGAACAGTGTTATTCCATCCACGTGGAATAAATCCATCTAAATAATAAATAAATAATAAATTTAAATTTCTAAATAATAAATTTTAAATTTCTAAATAATAAATCTAAATAATTTCTCAGTCGGGCTGGTTTGCTACTCCCTCTGCAGTGAAGCAGGGACACACACACACACACACACACACACACAGTCTAGGTGCTGTTTCATGATTTAAAAAAAGAATTGAAAATAGTAAGAAAAGTACCAATGAAATTATCCCTGAAGTCTTGTTTTTTCATTTAAAATACATATTTAGAATAATACAAATTTTCTTGTTATTTTTTCTTGAACTTTAACGAAAACAAATTCTTCAGGATTTATCATTTTTATTTATTTATTTATTTATTTATTTATTAATTTTTAAGTTGGAGGAAATGTTTCTGAGATTTGAGATCCTGAGTTATGATGCAATAAAAAAAAAAAAAAAAAAATCAACATGAGGGTCAGTCAGCCTTCACAATCTGTGACAGTACCAGTTCCAGCTGCTGATGTCACAGCAGCTCCGCCTGTTTGTGTGAGCTCCTCCTGTCTGTGTGTGTGTGTGTGTGTGTGTGTGTGTGTGTGTGTGTGTGCTCAGCAGGCGTGGTGGCTCTGTGGCTCCACACTCTCAGGAACATGGCCCAGGTGGTGCAGTTGAGCGGAGAGGAAGGAGCCGACAGCCGAGAGAACAAACGCAGAGGAAACATGGTTTAACAGACGAGCTGCAGCACAAACCAGCAGGTGAGGCTTTTAAAGGGACATTTCCACCAAAAACTGCTCCTTAACCTTCACCGTGTGAGCTTGGATATGGTCTGGTGTTATGATTTGTTCAGTGGAAATATAAAATGTAAACGTATAGAGGTATATTTCTCAGACATGAACACCAACAGGGACATGGTGGTGTATTTTAACAGTTTTTTTTTTAACAGAAAGTTCCAGGTGGCAGGTGAAACGGGCCTCAGGCTGTTTTAACTGTGTGACTGAGTTTGTTTGCACTTTTATAGCTCTGACGGCTTCATGACAAACTGGAGTTCACTGCAGGAAACAGAGAGGCTTAAGTCAGTTTTTCCTGCTGGTTTGGACTCTGAAGAGATGTCGCTGTGACTTGGGCCGATTCAGAAGAAAACAATCTGCTGATTCTGAGTTTTTTCCTCAGAACATGAACGCCTCCTCCCCTGACTAAGTTTGGGCTCTAATGCGCCGTCATAGTTTTGTGCTCGACTCCATGTCAGAGAACTACGAAGCCGCTGGTTTGGCTCAGGAGAAATCAGCTGACAGAAAAGACGTTTCATGATGAAAATAACCATTTGCATGAAACCAGTACACATTTCAGCTCACCATCCCTGTAAATGACAGGATAAATCCCTTTTTACTGTCACTGAAGCTCATTTTCACAGCAGAATAACCTACGCTGCTGTCCAGGAGGCTGGCATGCTCAAAAAAATAACAAAATAAAGATAAAAACAAGTAAAAAGAGCATGTAGAGGATCTGTGAGAGCTATACACACATCAGACTCACCACCGGATCCACAGGTGCTGAGTTTCACAGGTGTTCTGACTGTGTTTTGAAGCACGCCTTGCATTGTGGGAGCCAGAGTGTGGAGTGAGCTCCCTCGCACGTTCTTGGCAAAAAAATTCAGAATTACATGTTTTTTTTGTTTTTAAGACTTAATTTTGTTCTTTGTGCCGTTAATGTCACCGGATGAGCCAGGAATATTTTTGCGGACTCGTTTTGAAATCATTTTCCCTTTACCATCACTTGGCGTATCTTTTAGACTTTAGTGGACGTCGGGCAGGACGGTGCTGGTCCCAGTTTGTCTCGGCCTCCTGAGGACTGGGAGGTAACGTTCACGGTGGCGTCGGCTCTCTGCTCTCTGGGTTTTGGCTCTGCCGGCCGCTCGGCGAGGTAACAGGCAAACATTATCATGAAGGGTTTGTGTAAATGTCTGATCTGGTTTCCATCACATAAAGTGTGGTCCTGTGCTGAGTGGCTGTAAACAGGATAAACTGAGGATAGAGGATAAACATCTGTGGAGTTTTCTGTTTTCAGGTTGAAGGAAATATCTATCAACTTAACAGAGACAGTACTGGTAATTTTCTGCCAGGAAATATGTTTTATATGGATTTTTTTTTCTTACAGTGAAGACTTAAATCCATTTTCTGGAGCCCTGTAACGCCTACATGCCTAACCCTGACCCTGACCTGAACCACGGACTCCACAGAGCAGCTTTTTCCAAACTGGGAACATGTTTTTGTCCCCAGTTGGACGAGCTGTCCCCAGTAGGGTGGCCCATTTTTACATGTAAATTTTCAGCTTCATATTTTTTAAGCTCCTAACCCCTAAATTGGTTGCAATCCATGAGAAAACTCTGCTGGTGAAATCGGACAACATTTCCCCCTCTCTCATCGAGCGAGAAGTTTAGCCATGGACTCTTTTTTCTTTTTTTAAAGGTTTTATCCTACAGATATCACCATGAAACTTACTAAGATGATTACTTACAATAAGCCAAACAAAAAATGTATTTCAAGTTCTTTGAGATTCTTTTTCACCAGCAGAGTTTTCTCATGTATTGCAACCAGTTTAGGGGTTAGGAGCTTAGACTTTCCAACTTTGGTGTTTTTGGGCCACCCTAGTCCCCTGTCAGCAGGTCCTGGGTCGGTCTGGTGTGCGTCCCTGAAGGCGGTCAGAAACAGAGCGCTGTGTGTTTGGTTCCTGCTGCCTGATTGCAGTGAAAACAGACTGCAGGAGGAGGAGGAGGAGGAGGAGGGAGGGGACGTTTCCTTCGCCTGATCAAACACTTTTAGCAATCTGGGAGAGGTCCAGCCCAGCGGCATTCTGGGAAATGCCACTTCCTTCCCTTGCACTTGTTATCCCATGGAGCTCCTTTCTTTTCCTCTCTGTGAGGTTTGGATCAGAAAAGCTCGGACAGGTTTTCCTTGGCGGTGCGATGCTGCAGGCGGCGTGAAGCTCCTCATCAGTGAGTAAAACTCCTCAGGTCAGACTTTTAATCTGAAAAACTCCTCCTTTTCTTGATTCTGGCGACATCTGTGGTGAGAGCGGTCAGTGCTGTGGTGTTTGGTGACCAACATCCTGCAGACAGAAACGATGTCCGAGCCTCGTTTTCATGGCTCCTGTTGTCGTGGTGCGTCTCGCCTTTCTCTGACAGATCATCTGCTCCTTGGTCTTTGGATTTCCTGCTGATGGAGTTGGAGTTTTCTTCTTTGTCTGTTTTTCTGTTTATTCCAAACAAACCGGAAACGTAAAGCGAATCACTTCCTGTGCAGCAGGAACGAGCGAGCAGACGCTCTGTGTTCAGGTGCCTTCCACCAACAGGTGTTCCTCTCCTGGTTATTACTTTACAAAGAGGATTTGTCACCACAATATAAAGCTTTAGAAAACAAAACCTTACAGGTCGCTTTCCTGAACAGGGATTAAAAACCAGGACTCAGCTTTAATCCAGAGGAGTTCATCATGGCTGAAAAAGTGACTTTCCAAAACAAATCTTACCTTCAGATTAGTGACTAGCCTCCCTGTCCTGTTGGACTGTAGAACAAAATGTTTTTGTAAATGGACTGCAGGTTGAATCAAAACAGACATTTGTAAAAGGGCTGTGGATTATTACTGTAATTTCAAAGCTGTTTTTGTTCTGTTAGGATCTGGGAAAGATCAGGAACCTGAAGTCCAACCTGCTGCCTTGGAGGTTTAATTCAAGCCTTCATTTTACTTCAGAGGACCGACACTGAACTTTGACCTGGAAATCAAATCATTTCAATCTCGATTAGAAGATCAGCTGAGGAATATTTCACTCCATGACCCACAGAGTGAATTTAATTCACTCTTTATAAAGGACATTTTAGTCTAAGATTGGGTTTAATTTTAATCAACGGGTATAAAGTGGTGTCCTGTTGGCAGGGCCGGATCTCGGGCCCCTGAGGCCCCTGAGGCCCCTGAGGCCCCTGAACACATGTTTTTAGGAGCCCACCCACCTGACTCTACTCACACACAGCTGAGCTGAAGCCGAGGTGGTCAGTTTAAACAGCGAGGGGCCCCGGGGTCTAACCCTTCAATAAACCCACGGTTCAGTTTGTACTGCGGTTTCTGGGTCACGGTTTCAGTTCAGTTTGTTTTATACATCAGAAAGAAAAAAAAGTCCATCTCTAATGTAACTTTTGTTCATTCAGTGATTTGAGATAACAAAATCAAATCAGCAAATATTCTTTCAAAGAAAAACAAACAGAAAAGCACTTTGAGTGTGTTCATATCGGCAGCTCAGTGTGTGGTCAGATACTCACACAGCGGAGGGGTGTGTGTGTGTGTGTGTGTGTGTGTGTCTGTGTCATGCTGCACTTTGTAGGCTGCACTGGACTGTGTGTGTTTTTTACAGTTCAGTTTTACAGCCCTATAAGAAGTCTGGGGGCCCTCGCTTCATAAGCACTGAGGAGCCTGGGGGCCCCACTGGAGGCACCCAGGGGCCCGGAGGTCAGTTTGCACCGGGAGAGGACCGTGATGTTCAACCTTCAGTTTAATTTGTACAGCGTCAAATCATAACAGAAGTTCTCTCAAGGCGCTTTACAGAAACCCAACAGATATCGGCCCAATCTGTGGACCAAAAATCTGCCCCAGAGGAGGAAACCCTTTTAACAGAAAAACCTGGAGAACCGCTCTGGGTGGGCAGCCATCTGCCTCGACTGGAGGTTATAATACTAATATTCATAGGAACAACAACATATTCCCTCTTGGACGTCACACTGCCCACGGTCCGAGGCCTGGAAGCCCCTCGGCTGTCCCGGCTGCACTAAATTTCTTGCAAATTTTCGGGTCATTTCTTGTGAAGCTGCTCGTTGCCTTTTCTCCACATCTCTGAACGACATCAGGCGGAGTGGCTCGGGTTTGGAAGGGCGAGCGCTGCTGAAAACATTCACCAAGAACGAGGAAGCTGACGCCGCTGCAGCTTTTAAAGGTTTAATGATAAACCCTGAGTGCCGGGTCAGACCGGCGGCTCCTCCTGGGCTCGGGCCGCTCCTCCTGCCTGGGATGTTTGTTTGCTCCCAGGCTGTTGACTCAGTCAGATGGACTCTGTGCAGGAACGAGGCCCTGCCCTCCTGCTGGGAGCCTCGTCGGGGCCCGCTGTTATCAGAGCATGAATCACACCGGTTTCTTGGAGCTGTCAGCACGCCCTGCTGCTGTTTGTCCATGGCGTCGCCGGCACTCACTCAGCCGGTCGGGGGAACACGGGCCTCCCGCTCTGCCGGGACGTCCCCTCCGTCACTGTGACGCTGACGGCCTCCAAACTGCAGGTCCTGCTGGTCAAACTGGGAGAGAAGCTGCTTTTCTGAGCCGGAAACGTCAAACATCTTGGATCATTTTGGAGATATGAGGTTTCCCGCAGCCTAAACCCTGACAGTCTGTGTGACTTTAAGAGCCTCACAGCAAAGACCAGCCATTAAAAGCAAAATGAAATAAAGGAGAAACTCTGGTATTTTATTGTCTTCAGGTTCCTGTAAAATTTAACTTCCATCAGCAGTTTTACTTTCCTGGCTGTTAGTTTCTAAACATAATTTGTGAACACATGGATGGAACAATCGTGATATAAAGCTTTGGAAAATAAAACATTATGAGGCGGGGTCCCAAACAGGGATTAAATTTAACAACAGGATTCAGCCTTAATCCAAAATATTTAATCATGGCCTAAAAAGTGACTTTCCAAAACAAATCTTAATTTCAGATCAGTCACCTCTGAACTCTGGGCTGCTCAAGTCAATTTAAAGTAATATTTCTATTGAATTATGTGTTTTTAATGTAATTATATTTATGTTCAGTTTTATTTATTTAACAAAAGTTATCTCAAGGCACTTTACAGAAATATGTTATCATCATATTCTATATATTATGTCATTATTATATTTTTAGTACTTTTAATCCACCAGGGCCATGTTTTTTTTTTTTTTTTTTCCTTGTTGTTGGCGCCTCCTCTGGTGAGAGCCGGTCATTGTTTTGTCGTTTTGTGTTTGGTAATTCAGTTTCATAGAAACCTCACAATAAATGCCAGTTGTTAAAGTCATGCTGTAATGAAAACTGATTTTTGCAGCAAGTAATTTTCACTGTGTGAGGGTTAATTTATATATATATATATATATATATTTATATATATATATATATATATTAATGCTTTGACTGGGACAGCAGTGTATTTTTAGTGGCGTCGGAACTGAAAAACTGATTTTTTGAGCAGAGCTTGGATGGAGTTGATCTGTCTTCTGTGGTCATTTGGCAGAATAAATGGTGATTGGTGGTTCGTTGCCATGGTGACCACGCACGTCAGTCATGTCAGTTTACACTGTTGGCCCGGTGCGACCGCAGCTCTTTGCGTTGGCAACGACACATAAAAACAACAGCCGCCCTCTCTCTCGCTGGTCTCCCATTGGCTGATGCTTTTGACTGATCCCGCCCCTCATCAAACCCCGCCCCCAACATCCTGGTTCAACAGGAAATGCTTCAAATTAAGGGTGTGTGACGCTGTCACCTGCTGTTTGATTGTCAGTTTATTTCCCTTTGATCAAGGTGTTGATGAGCCGTGATACCCTGCATCACCACTAGAGGTCAGAGTGAAACAGCAGTGCAGTCCAGTTAACACGCACACACACACACACACACACACACACACACACACACACACACAGATCACTGCAGGGACATTCTATTGACTTCCATTCATTCCACACAGAAGCTCATCCCTCTCTCTCTCTCTCTCTCTCTCTCTCTCTCTCTCTCTCTGTTTGCAGAACTCACCATGCCAGCTAACTCCACCTCCACCCCTGTCCTCACCCCCTCCTCCGTCCTCCCCCACTCCCCCACCCCTCTCCTCTCCAACTCCAGCTTCACTAACTCCACCTCCAGCCCCCCCGACCCCGCCGTCGGCTTCATCAACGACCTACTCGACAAGATCCCCTGTAAGTGGCTCCGCCCGGGGCCGTCCGCCGGGCGTGTGTGTGATGCTCTGGGTGTGTGTGTGTGATGCTCTGGGTGTGTGTGTGTGTGTGTGTGTGTGTCTAACACGAATAAGGGCCCGTGCTACAACCGCCCCGGATCTCCCCTCAACGAAAACCACAGAAATAACAAACAAAAACAAAACAAAACAAAATGACATCGCTCAGTTCAATGAATATGAAACAACACTGAATGCCCTATAAGAATAAGATAAAATAAAACATACTAAAACATATCTACATAAATATAAGGCTGTACCTAAAATATCTCCAAGCCCTCTCAGAATAAAATAATAATAATAAAATGAGGTACACAGAGCTGCAAAAAATAAATAAAAAGTAGGAAGTAAGTCAAAGCTTAAGATAGTAAGATCAAATATAAACCAGAAAAATCTAAAATATAGGAGGAGGGACAAGGGGGCACAATAAAAAAATATACTACTCCAACAAATACTACTATTACAACTACTACAACTACTACTAATGATGATGATGATGATAATAATTGTTATAGACATGTCTAATTAGCCATAACATACCACATCCATGCACAGTTAGTTAATAACAGATAGACAGACAGATAGATAGATATTTAGATAGATAGATAGATAGATAGATAGTTTATTGTTCTTTATTGAGCCCTTAATTATTAATTATTAATGGCTGTCAGTGAGCAGATAACAGCCGTCAGTCAGCGAGCAGCCAGTTTAGCTGTGACGGTGTCTGATGCAGGCTCTTTGTCATGCCTCAGGATTTACTGGTGAAATGACTCCGACCACAGTCATGTCTAACACACACACACACACACACACACACACACACACACACACACTCACGCCCAGCACAGCTGTTCCTGTATCTAATTCCACAGCAGGAGCACATTTCTTGCGTCTCCGTTTCCACTTGTTACCAGTTTATCTCGCCTTAATCCTCCTGGCCGGGCTCGCGCTTCGTGCCTCGCATGAGTGTCGTGGCGAGACTCACCCCGGCCCGGCTGGGACAGCTGGCCCGCCCAGCCCACCCGGCCCGGCTGGGACAGCTGGCCCGCCCGGCCCGCCCGGCCCGGCCCGGCTGGGACAGCTGGCCCGCCCGGCCCGCCCGGCCCGGCTCACACACACACTGCAGAGCGGGACAGCGCTGACGTCCGGCCTCCGTGGCTCCCTGCAGCGCGGCTCGCTCCACGTGGCTGAGGCTGAGACATTTTGAGGCAGGAGCTCCTGAGGTAGAGGTTTCCCAGCAGAGAGGAGTCAAACAGGAAGCAGTGTGATGGTGGAACATGAGGCTGTGACGGGTGTTAGACGTTTTCCACAGGGCCGGACGGTGATCTAGTTTCATATGTTTAATACCAAATACCTTTACTTCAAATCAATTCAGTAATAAAGAAAGAATGAAAACACCTAAGTGAATCCGTTTTTTTTTCTTACCCCAGGAAGTTTGACTTTATTTATCCGGGAGAAAAACTTCACGTGGCGATGAGCGGCGTTCACAGATGCCTCCACGTTTCTTCCACGTTGCTCATCTTCCCCCCGGCTTTAGCTGCTGGGCACAGTGGACAAATACTGAAATGTGGAAGCTTCCCAGCTGTAACCCTAATCTAAACACTGATTTTACAGAATTATTTTAGCTGCCTAAACTGAGGCGTTAGCTGAACATTTCATGTGACCAACAGCTGAAAGTGTTATATTCATCGTGGAGGAGCGGCGGTTTCCCTTTAGACCTCAGCTTCCATGTGGCTGACAGGAACAGTTTGCACTCATTCCACAGACCTTTTGAGACGCTGAAACACGAGGCAGTCTAAACCTTTGAAACTGCTCAAGTGAAATAGAGGCTTTGACCTTTTGTCTCCACAGCAGAGAGCCTCGGTCTGACCTGCTGGTTGCTTTCTGACGTCAACATTTTGGTCCAAAGCAGAGATTCATTCTGTTTTCGACCCTCGCTGACGTTTCTGTCCCTCTGTGTTGCCGTAGTGCCCCGGTGGGCCGTGTACGCCATCTTTGCGGCGGGCGGCCTGCTGCTGCTGCTCTGCTGCCTCTGCATCTGCATCAAGTGCTGCTGCAAAGGCAAGAAGAAGAAGAAGAAGCAGAGGAACGAGCAGGTCAGCCTGAAGGGGCTGAACGGAAACACCAAGGCAGCACTGGTGAGCTGCCACACACACACACACACACACACACACACACACACACACACAGAGGACTGGACTGGATCCATTCATCCTTCAAACATGAAATCAGAAAAGCATTTTTGAACCGTATGCATGTGGGAGCGCTTTAATTATATTAACACATAATCAACACCATCATCAGCATATAATACGCCATACATGGAGTGTATGTGTATAAAGTGTGAAAAATAAAGCCAAAGTCTGATCAGATGAGTGATCAAAATCCACAGTGATGTCTTCCCTACTCTGACCAACAGCAAAAAACCCAAAGTATTGATTTTATGAAGATATGAACGGAGAAAATTAAGATAATTTGAGCATCTGAGTGATTTTAGTGGAGCTGGAATCAGACGTTTGGCACTTTTACCTGAAAAATGATTGACTTTTGAGATTAGAATCAAATCCTCTGTTGCTCGACTGACCTGTTAATCCAGTAAATGAGCTGCTGTTTGGAGGCTGATGAGGTAAAGCCGCTGTGTCTGCTGGTCCAGGTGCAGCCCGACGTGGAGGACGTGGACTACGGCTCGGCCAAAGAGCAGAGAGGACGGCTGCTGTTCTCGCTGGAGTACCGAGCCGCTCAGTCTGAGGTCAGCGCTGCACACACACCTCAACCTTCAACCTTTCACCGACAATCCTGACTTTTGGTCCGTTTGGCTCTTCTTGCTCACTGCAAAAACGCACAATCTTACCAAGATTATTTGTCTTATTTCAAGTCAAAAATGTCTTATTCCTAGTCAAAATATCTCATTACACTTAAAATAAGACATGATCACCTCAGAAGTAACTTGTTTTTAGACAATTGTCTCTTGTTTCAAGTGAAAATTTGCTTGATTTGCTTTCATTGGCAAAATTTGTTTCTTGTTTCTAGCTAATTTTCACTTATTTCAAGTGAATTTTCACTTGTTCCACTGGCAAATTTTGCCATGAAACAAGCAAATTTTCACTTGTTTCAAGTGAATTTTCACTTTGTCTAAAACATCCAAAATTGTCTAAAAAACTGTCTAAAAACAAGTGACTTCTGAGGTGATCATGTCTTATTTTAAGTGTAATGAGATATTTTGACTAGTAATAAGACATTTTTGACTTGAAATAAGACAAATAATCTTGGTAAGATTTTGAGTTTTTGCAGTGCTGTCCGTCAGCTGGCGGCCCGCTGGAAATAATCCCTCAGAAACACTGCCACTGCCACGTCTTTTTATTCACGCTGTGAAGTTTGGAAATATTAGTATTATATTCCACACACAGCCTGTAAACTGCAGAGCGATCTGTGGAAATGTAAACTGCACAGAGAACAGCAGCATTCCCCTTTAAAGCTGCAGTGAGGATTTTTCTGACCACTAGGGGGGGTCGAGAGCTCAGCCTCCAGTGGTAAACACACACACACACACACACACACACACACACTGCCTCCTGGTTCTGGGGCAGAAAAAGACAGTTTATCACAGAGACAGCTGCTGGTGCTGCTACTATTGAAGTCAATGGGACGGGCATTGAAAATCCCACTATGACTCCCTGTAGCTCTGCTGTTTGAGCTGTGACAGGATCAGAATCAGACTCAGGATCAGAAATACTTTATTGATCCGTGAGGGGAACCTGGGTCAGTCGCTCCGTTGTGAGGATTGTGAGAAATAGACAGAAATATAAAAACATGTGCCTTATTAATTTTTTAAAAAGTAGAAAAGTGTTCCAACAACATGGAAAGTGGTCAAACTCCTTCAAACTGCATGTTTATGGAAGAGAGGGTCCATCGATGACGGACATCATGTGTATAGGGTTATTATTATTATACCACAAAGTTAAAAACCAAAAGGCACCACAGGATTAAAGGAAGAAGGACAGAAGGTTAAAAAAATAAAAAAAATAAAACAAAAAAAAAACAACAGAGACTGGAGTTCAGGACGCTCTGTTTGTTGTTGTTGTTGTTGTTGTTGTTGTTTTGCGAGCTCCAGCGGGTTGCAGGGGTTTGAACCTGTGACCTGTGTGTGTGTGCATGTGTGTGTGTGTGCAGCTGGCGGTGGGGATCAAACAGGCGGCCGGCCTCAGAGCCATGGACCTGGGAGGAAGCTCGGACCCGTACGTCAAAGTCTACATCTGCCCCGACAAAACCAAGACCTGCGAGACCAAAGTGTTCAGACACACCCTGGACCCCGTCTTCAACGAGCTCTTCACCTTCCAGGTCGGTGCCGCGCTTCCCCTCTGCTACTCAAATGGGGGCACGCGTACCCCTGGTGGTACATTGGAGTACTGCAGGGGATACAGGAGATTCAAAAGTCAATTTCAAAACCATCAGTGATGCAAAACACCCTGAAATAATCAGCCGATGCTGTAATAAGTTCAATAAAAAATGTACCTGTCAGTTTGATAAACCACATGTCACCTTCAGTTCTCCCTCTGGGTCTCCTGAAGGTGTCACGTGTGTGTGTGTGTGTGTGTGTGTGTGTGTGTGTGTGTGTGTGTGTCTGCTTTAAATCTGCTGCCGTGGTCTTGGAGTGAGGACATTTGTTCATTCTGACTGGGAAGACGAGACAAAACAAATCTCTCTCTCTCTCTCTCTCTCTCTCTCTCTCTCTCTCTTTCTCTCTCTATCTCCCCCTCTCTCAGATGTCCAAGTCGTCCCTCGGTCAGTCCACGGTGGTCATGCAGGTCTTTGACTTCAACAGATTCACCAAACACGACCTGATCGGCGAGCTGCGGGTGCAGCTCAGCACCGTCGACTGGAACCACGTCATCGAGGAGTGGCGGGACCTGGGCGAGCCCGCCAAGTTCGAGGTCACCGCGCCCGCCCTTACCTTACCGTGCTGGTTTCACGAGTGTGCACGTTTACATTTTGCAAGTGATGAAAAAAAGTCCTGCAGACTGTCAGATGGAGAAGAGCCTGAAGCAAAACATCACTGATAAACAAAAAAATCAAAAATATTTTGAGAATCTGGTCATGTTGTCCACGGGCTGCAGACTTCAGGCAGCCAGAGACTGCAAAGGATTTTCCTCCAAATATTGAATATAATCCTCATAATTATTGTGATGTTAGTTTCTCCAATGACTTTTGAGCATAAAACCGGCTCTAGTTCCTAAAAGGTTGATGCCGTGTTTTTGTTCAGCCTCTTAGATTAAAGCTGAAAGTCTGAACTTCAGTCACGTCTTGATTATATTTCAAATCCACTGTGGTGGTGAACAAAGGCAAAAATATGAATATTAACCATAACCATAACCATAACCATAACCACTTTATTTATATAGCACATTTCGAAAACATAAAAAGTTTATCAAAGTGCTGCACAGTAATTAACAATAAAAGACACAAGGGTTAAGAAAATGAGGATTAAAATGAGGATACAGATAAAAACAGGTTTAAAAGAAGATAAGAGTCATACAACAGAAAAAACAAACAAACAGGAACAAACAGGAAACAGAGATCACACAAGAACAGAGGTCACATAACTCTCACGCTGAGTTAAAAGCCAATGAATAAAAGTAAGTTTTAAGACGTGATTTAAAAGTAGGTAGGGGGGGGGGCAACCTTATTTTTAGTGGTAGCTCGTTCCATAATTTAGGGGCCGCCACAGAAAAGGCTCGATCACCTCGTGTTTTTAAATTACGCTTTGGGACAACAAGGAGGAGCTGATCAGCTGACCTAAGACATCTTGAGGGAGTGTAGACAGTTAAGAGGTCTGAAATATATTGTGGAGCTGAATATTGTGTCACTGTCCAAATACTTACGCACCCAACTGGACGTACCTTTTTGATAATAATTTCTGCTAAAAGCTTTGTGTGTTGTGGTGTTTGTGCGGCGCAGGAGGAGAATCTGGGGGAAATCTGCTTTACTCTGCGTTACGTGCCGACTGCCAGCAAGCTGACCGTGGTGATCCTGGAGGCCAAGAACCTGAAGAGCATGGACCCTGGAGGATCATCAGGTCAGAGCCCCAGCGCACCAGCAAGGACAGTCACCTTCATGTCATTTCACCATTTCATGTTAGCTTAGCATAAACACTTGAAGTCTATGGGAGTCGTTAGCCTGGCTCCTTTAAAGTGAAAAAAATAAGCTCTGATTTACACGGTGGATCATGTGGATGTGAAATACACGTCTTGAGATTATTCATTCTTTATGCAGATTCACTATGCAACGACTTCCATAGACTTCAAGTCTTTATGCTAAGCTAACAGGAAATGCTACTCACAGGAACTGAACTGCTGGACGTCCAGAGGTGGAAATGGTGTCCAACATCTGGTCTCAGTCTGGGGAAGTCGGGAAAAGGGGATTTTACCCAAAATGGGGTAATATTCCTTTAATCACAACACAGAAGTCTGTCGTTGAAGAAATCAGATTTGAGACATTTTTGTCCCGGTGATGTTCTTAATTCATCGTGTTTGAAACTTGAGAACGATGACGTGTAGATCTGCAGGCTGTACATGTTATGACCTGTAATCCTGCAGGAATCTAACACTTATTTTCATCCAGTCAAACTAACTGGGATTCATGTGGACAAATATGAGCCGGAGCCACTGGTGGCCGATTTTCCTTTGTTCTCTCAGTTCCAACCTGAGTAATGAGGTCATATTTTACACCGTCTTGTCCAGGTTTGTATCACCTGCATGAGGCAACGCGGTGAGACCAGCCGGGGTCGGGTGTCTGAGAGAATCGCTCTGCACACCTTCTGAACTTTCCTTCACGTCTTTCCTCGACCTCATGATGTTTTCCATAAAGGTCCAGGAAAAGTGGTTAGGAGCGGACATAGGACATGACATCATCTGTTTTCTTGAACGTTCCCACTTCCTGTGTGCAGATCCCTACGTGAAGGTGCAGCTGGCCTTGGACAAGAGGAAGTGGAAGAAGAAGAAGACGTCGGTCAAAAAGAAAACTCTGAATCCTTACTACAACGAGTCCTTCACCTTCGATGTGTCGTTTGATCAAATCCAGGTGAGTCTGATCAGAAAAAATCAGGTGTTGTATGTTTGCGTCCCGGTCGGCTCGTCTCTCAGCCTCTCGCCGCGTCCCTCTCTCTCTCTCTCTCTCTCTCTGCAGCGGGTGAACCTGGTGATCTCCGTGTGGGACCACGACGCCATGACCAGGAACGACGCCATGGGGAAGATCTTCCTGGGCTGCGACGCCTCGGGGAACCAGCTGCGGCACTGGGCCGACATGCTGGCCAACCCGCGGCGGCCCGTCG
This sequence comes from Myripristis murdjan, assembly GCF_902150065.1. Classification (NCBI taxonomy): domain Eukaryota; kingdom Metazoa; phylum Chordata; class Actinopteri; order Holocentriformes; family Holocentridae; genus Myripristis; species Myripristis murdjan. The sequence continues at coordinate 33,889,914 of NC_043985.1, forward strand.
CCCAGTGGCACAACCTGCTGTCGGCCGAGCAGGTCAACTCCACCCTGACCCTGAAAAACAAGGTGCCCTTCGTGCCCAAAACCCTCCTGGAGAAACCGGGCAGCCTGCTGAGGTCCTGAGCTGCCGGCGGAGACGACGCCCAGGAGCTCCGGCGGTTCTTCAAAACATTTCAAATCGTTTTTACAGCGTCTTTGCTGCTGCGTGTAACGTTTTTATGGCATTTTACATTTGGGACAGAATCTACTGAATCTCTCTGACAACAGACTTTATTATTTTATATTTAAGATGAAAGATTGGCACTTGTATATTGATGAAAAACTGTAAAGAGGCCTGTTATATTTTACTAGCAAATCCTGAATACCAGAGCTTTGACACATTTCCAAAAGATCAAATCCTCTAAAGGGGAAAAAGCTTCCTCTTCATCAGAAAACTGATGGATGTTGTTACTAATAAAGTTTCCTATGTAAATGAAGAGGACAGTGTGTGGAGGCGCTCTTCTTCTTCTCTCTGGACTGCAGTTTTATTATACTCACCTGTCGCTCACATGCAGAAGCTTCACTTTTGTAAAAGACTCCCCTCGGGGTCAAGCAGATATCCTGCAGCCTGCTGTCATTTGTATTAAATATTATGTGATGCTTCATATTTAATCTCAGGTGAGCATCAATCCCCAGAATTCACTGGGATGAAGGTGGACTACAGGCCTGTGATGGAAAGGCCGGTGCCAGGGGCGGATCTACCGTGGTGGCCTGGGCTGGCCTTACCCCCCCTCAGCTGCCACCCCGGTTTTGGGCAGTCTAATAGGAAAAAAAATTAAATGTTGTCTCTGGTTGGAAATTTACAAGACTGAAACTCCACTGTCTGAGTGCAAGTGAAGGTGTCATAAGACGAGACAGCGGCAGGAACGTTCCTCGCGTTTTTCTGTCCATAGAAACAGAACCACTGATCCAACCAGAACTGAGTCCAGCTGGAGGCTCTGGACTCAAATGGATCAGGATGTTTGCAAATTAGCAGAACTGATGATTTCTGTCTTTCTTTCTATCTGCCAGCCGTTAGCGGCGTGAATATTCCTGTAGCTCGGCCCCTGGACTCGGACACGTCGAGCTCTGATCGTCTGGCTGCTCAACACAAAACACAGAAACAGGAGTGAGGATGTCAGGAGGATCAGGGGAGAGAGAGCCGGCGTTCTCCTCAGGAAACGATGATGATGCAGAAATGATGAAGGCGGTGTCACTGGAACACGTTGGTCACGCCTGCTGGACGAAGGCGGGTTATTCTTGGAGAGCGCCGGCTGTCTCTTCGTGTTTCTGCCGCTGTCAGAAGAGAAGAACGGTCAGCGCTCTTTACAGCGTCTCTTAATTCAACCTGCTTCATTTAAACATCCTCCTATTTAATCACATCAGCCTCGGTCAGCACCTCCTGCTCAGCTGCCTGTGAGCCAGGTGAGCCAGGTGAGCCAGGTGTTCAGTCTGTTTTTCCCAGGTGGATGAAGGTTTAAAAATCATTAAGATGAGCTCAGCAGGGTGTGTGTCCCTGGGGTTGGATGGGGGCTCGGAGCAGATCTGCCTCGTCGGCGCTGCAGTGATCCGTCTCGTCCTCGTCGCCTCGTCCCTGCGGCCCGCCGGCTTAACGAGCAGGAAACCCTCAGCTCACCTGCACAGCGTCACTGCAGCTGCTTAATTAGGACCCGGAGCCGAGTCTCCACCTGGTGCCTGAACACCGACGACGGCGTGTTGGAGCGGGTAATATTTAGAGAAAAAACTCAAGATTAAAGTCATAAATTTACAAGAAAAAAAAACAACAACTATATTCTCCAAAGTCTGAAGCGCACCTTTTTGCGATAGGCCATTCCTACTGCCACGCCCCCTTTTGGCCAACTGGCATGAACACACACACTCTCAGCCTCCCAGGGCAAAAATCAGGGAGGGGGAGCGACTGGCCAACAGAGCGAGCTGTAAATCGTGTTTGGATTCGACTTTAATGTCAGAATTCAGACAGAAAACAGTCAGAATTCCAATTTTATTCACATTTTATTCCCATTTTTTTCTTCACATTTGTATTCACATTTTTTTCTTTGCGTGTTTTGTTTGCCTGCGCTGCTCGAGCGGCTCCTGTTAAGCGTTCTGAAGCGCTTCATGCTGCTGTGGTCGCGGCGGCCGCCCTGATCTGCTCCCCGTGACGTCTGTTCACCTGCTGCCTGCGCCGCCGGGGCTGCTGGGAGATCTGAGGTGGGTCACCGCCACGCTGAGCTGACATGGCGGCATCAGGTGGATCCTGGCATGTTGCTGGTATTTTACTTAAAGGTGCAGTATGTAGCTCTGGGAGAAAAACTAAATACATTTAGAAATAAGATTTAAAAAAACAAAAAAGATAATGATAATAGAAAAAATGCTGTTTAACTCAGGCAGCTTCAGAGCTGCTGTGATTTTTTCACTCTGATGGAGCCAGGCTAACGACTCCCATAGACTTCAAGTCTTTATGCTAAGCTAACATGAAATGCTGCCCACAGTGAAAATGGTGTCCGACATCTGGTCTCAGTCTGGGGAAGACAGGGAAAAGGGATTTTTCCCAAAACGTTGCAGTATTCCTTTAATAAATTTGATTGACTAATGACTGTTTAAAGATAATAGTGTGTATAAATATTTTATGAAAGGAGCAACAATTTCATCATAATATCAATATCGAGGTATTCAGTCAAAGATTTTTATTTTTATTTTGTCCGCTTTGCTCAGGCCTGTCAAATGTTTTCTATTCTCCATTTACTGTAACTTCTTCTTCTTTGTGTGTGTGTGTGTGTGTGTGTGTGTGTGTGTGTGTGTGTGTGCCTCTCAGCAGCAGAGGTGGAGGTGGCGGTGACCTGCAGCCTGTCAGTTGCAGATCTTCAGTCTCTTTGAAATGTAAATGTGCGTGTGTATGAGTGTGTGTGAGTGTGTGTGTGAGAGAGAGAGAGAGAGAGAGAGAGAGTGTGTGTGTGTGTGTGTGTGTGTGTGTGCGTGTGTGTGTGTGAGGCGAGCAGCCGACTCTCTGCCTGACCGGAGATGCTTCTGTTTCCTGCTTCTCAAAGCCACTTCCTGTCCGAGTGGTGAAGGTGCACTGAAGCAAACGCAGGTGATCTGACAGGTGATCTGACAGGTGATCTGACAGGTGATCTGACAGGTGATCTGACAGGTGATCACACTGCAAGACGTGATGATGTGGAGCATTTTGCACGGCTGCAGCTGACGTGATCTGGCCTCTTATACATAAAAAAATGACATTATTGTATCAGACAGAAGATGTGACCTTCTCTGTCTTCGCTATCTCTTGTGAATTTCCCTCCCTGCTGTTGACAAAGGTGGGTGGATACACACACACACACACACACACACACACACACACACACACACACACACACACTTCATTATGGAGAGCAGTGACATCAGCAGGCCGCTGCGTTACCAGGATACCTGCCGAGTGGCTGAGCCGTCCAATCAAAAGCCGGCTTGAAATCACCAGCCACATAATTGTTTTCAAGGAGAGTCTGGCTGCTGCCGCATCAGTCCTGCATCAGACGGACACACACCTGAACACGGACACCTGACGGGCCAGAGCGAGCTCAGAGGAGGGAGACAGGCCAGACGGGTGGCATGACATCAGGAGGAGGACGGAGTGTGTGATCAGAGCGAGGGAACCAGGGAGGTGAAGACAGAAACGAGTGGCTCTGATGTTTCTGAGCTTCATTTAACAGGCAAGTCAGACAACAACACCTTCATTTACAGAGTCAAAGAGGCAAAGAGCAGGAACAAGAACAGCATTGACCTTCTCATGATTTTAATTATTTTTAAATATAATGCTATATGAGCCAGACTGTAAGTGCTTGCAATAAAATCCAGTAAGAATCTGTTGGAGCACAAATTTATCTACATGTTGAACTGTGAGTATACATGTCCAGTTATAATGGTTCAGTTTTCTTGTGCTTTGCTGAATTTGTCCTGATCTAACAGTAATGTAGTGCTGTTATAGTTTACAGTAATGTAGATAATATGTTGGCTATGTTCCTCCTGATGTAAAATGATGTAAAATATGAGCAGTCATATACTCGTGGCACTTTCATAAATCCTAGAACACAGTGATTATAGGATATGATATTATTCCCTGCTGTCTTTGCTCTTTCTAGACGGTTAATGAGAGAAGAAAAGCAGAATATCTCATTTCTCTAGGCAAACTTTGCTGGAATACATAAGAAGTGAACATCTGACCAGGTATTAGTATTCTTCCCAGTGTATTTGTAAAGTGCTTTGTAATTGTGTTTTGTAAAGTTTAATAATGACACAGTGATGATAATTCCAGATTTGCAGATTTTACATGTATGATATTGGCTGGCATTATTTAAGGACCGTACTAGTGATTTTTAGTATTTAGTCCAATTTCTACAATCTTCCCCACATTTTCCACGTCAACAAACCGTTTGAAAAATCCTGCAGGGAGCTAAAGATTTCACAGCTCAGAGTCACAATGTGAGTTTGTGGTTGAAGCAGCCGCCTTATAATGTTCTGCTTCTGCTGAGAACAAAGTCCTAAACATTCAGAAACCACACAGCTGATCATTGGCAAAGCGTTTCCCCGCTTAGGGACTATTTTCCCTGGCGGAGGAGGAGGAGGAGGAGGGAGCGTTTCAGTGTGAAAAAGTCCTGAAAAGCCAACAGTGCTGCTGCTTTTAGGAAAACTCATGTGGAGGACTTTATTGGGCTGATGGAAAACTGGAGTGAAGAAAGTGTGAAGGCTCTGAAAGTTCATGTTCATATCGTAGTGGAATGAATGGAGGAAAGGGAGGAGGAGTGATGTGGCAGTTATAAAATTAGACTTCAAGATTTTTTTTAGAAACGTTATAGATAGATAGATAGATAGATAGATAGATAGATAGATAGATATACTTTATTGATCCCAACCAGGGAAATTCTGGTGTTCCAGCAGCAACAGTAGAAACATACAATAAAGTTAAAAAAAAAAAAAAAAAAAAAAAGAATACAGGCTAAATATATACAATAAAGACTATGAAGACTAAAAACTAAAAATATACAATAAGGGCTAACCTAAGGAAAAAAGATACGAGATGTGAAAATATACATATGGAATGAATATAACAATATACAGATGGAACTTAAGTATATACATTATTGTATAGATTATAAGGAGAGTTAGCATGAAACCACGAAACCAAGAACCAAGTGGCAGAGCCCGACGCCCGGTACTGGGATTCAGGAACTAACCGACTTGATTCGGCCTCTTAAGGAATCACCACTTCCCCTCCAGTCTGAAAAACAGTGTGAATGTATATTAACCCAGGATGTAATATATAGATAATAAATAATAAATAAACAGTTAAGGTGCTGGGTGATGTATAATAAATAAACAATTCAACATTGTATATATATATATATACATATATATATATATATATATATATATATATATATATATAGTAGATATTATGTTACAAAACACACGCAAAGCCACTTTGTGGTCCTATAAATGTGCTCGGTGTGCCACAGAAATCAAAATCACGGTTTAATTCCGAGTGTACGGCTGAGTGCATGGAGAACTACGCTGACTCCGCCCGTGTGGCTAACGCCGTGCGGTGAATCGAGCGTGTCCGTGAGTCTGTGTGAACTGCGGGGGGCCGTGCGGGCGCTGCGGGGGGCGCTGGGTCTGATGCTGCTCCGGCTAACGCTCCTGGGCCAGCCTGGCACACCGTTTAACATTTAGATCACAGGTTCCCGCAGGCGTAGCGTTTATTAGGAAATAGTTTTGCATCAAGCGGCAGCCGGAGAGCCGCTGTGTGCTCACCGGGCCGGCCGCTGTGTGCTCACCGGGGCGGCCGCTGCTCCGTGGCGGGGATGCTACGGTAACGTTATGCTAGCTGTAACGGTTAGCACAGCTAGCTAACTCCGCCAGCTAACGCTCCGTGTCTTTATAACGTTGGCCGGTTATCAGTCGTCATGCTGCGGCGGGGTGGCTCTCTAAACTCGGGGTGCTCCGGTGGACACGGAGCCGCTACGGGCAGCTAACTCGCATCATGCCCCGCACCGTGTCAGCTAGCGGGCTGCTCGGTTAGCCCGCTGCTAGCCGAGCTGCTAGCCGAGCTGCTAGCCGAGCTGCTAGCCGAGCTGGGGTCTCGGCCGGCCCGGCTCCGCTGTGTCCGCTCCCCGCTGCGACCCGCCTGAGCTCCCGGCTTAGGGAGAGCCGTCCGCCCGGTTACAGAGCATGATGCAGCCGCTGTGTCGGGTGTGCCTCTGCCCGCAGGAGGCGGAACATGGAAACGGTGGAAAAGTGGAACAAAGCCTCGAGTGCACCCAAGCTGCTGGATAAGAAGGGTTTCAGCAAGCACCATGGCCGGATCGGTAAGACTGACATGTTTTCATTATTTTTATAAGCTGTTCAAACCCCCCATATATCTGCGTGGCTCCACTCAGTGTTTAACACCTCAGTAAACATGGCTTTTTGCTTCATACTTCATGACCTTTCCTAATTTAATGGGGACAAGTGGGGAGACATGAAATTGATGTGATGATGTGTTTTCAGTGTCCTGTAGGGGAGACTGGGGTAAAATGAGCCATTTTTCATATTTAGGATCACTACATCAAGGCAATCATAGTTTTGTCGCTAACTAATATATCTGCATATATTTCAGGATGTTGTGCATCTCTTCAAACAAACAGAATGAGTGTAAACATAACTGTTTCTATAATATAGCATGTCCAAAAAAAGTGGTCTCGTGGCACAACTTACCCCGTGTATGGGGTAAGTTGAGCGTAGGGGTGGGGTAAGTTGAGCCGTATCCCTACTCCCCCCCAACCTTCCTCCCTACCTCCATCCCACCCCTCCCTCACCTTCTCCCTCCCTAAATAACAGTCACTTCTTCACATTCATGTGTATTTTTATTTATTAAACACAATTCAACAGGTACAATAAACAGCTGTTTTAACATGCCTTAAAGTGCGCTTGGGAAGAGAACATTAATAGCTGTGTTTTTGGAAAGAAAACAGTAGAACACTAGTTTCTTGGTGTCCTTGCTGACAGTAAGGTCAGTTATGAACATATGAACGTAACACATTTGGTGGCCATGGCCACGGGCATGGGGGCATGGGGGAGGGTTAATATTTATTTAATATTTTAGACATATAGGCTACAGCCAAAATACACTTACCCCATACACTTAATAAGTAATTAATATTTATTATTTTATTTATTATTTAATGTTTAAGACATAGGCTACAGCCAAAATACACTTATTAAGTGTATGGGGCTCCGGCTCAACTTACCCCTGGCCAAATGGCTCAACTTACCCCAGAGCTACCATTTTGACTTTTTTAGTCCCCACAGCTAAAATGGTGCACTTTTATGCTAGGTTTATGACCTCATGTTGTAGCTCATAGATACCACAATTGATGTATAAAACAAATTTAAAATGATCTGTTTTGGTCTTAACACAATTCTCACGAAACTGATGATAGACTAAATTCACTTTCAAGAGTAAAAAATGTTTTTTTGGAAATAAATGTCTAACCACTTTACCCATGTGGTTCTTACCTTCACAGACTCCATGAAATGATGCCTTCCTCCTAAATATTTGGTCACATGATCAATATTTTTTATCGTTTCCTAGCAACAAGGGGTGGCTCAACTTACCCATTGGCTCAACTTACCCCAGTCTCCCCTACACATCAGTGTTTCTTTGGGGCTTTGACTCTGGACTCATTTTGCTGCCTTAAACATAAGAAATGTCCACATTTTACACACATTTGCTCTAATTGTTTTGGACACCGAGGAGCTATAACATGTCGTGTATGATCTTCAAAAAAACTTGCTTCTGCTTTAGGGCCCTCACCCAACATAACCACACCTGTAGTTTATTACAGTCATTTTCTGGAGGTGTAAGTTACTGAGGCCAAACTGACCCCAGTTGATAAATCATGTGAGTATATTTGAAGGTGACTGGAGGGTTAAGAGTCAACACCAGAAGCAGCTAACGTGGTGATTTGTGGCTCCGCTGTATAACACGACCTCTCATTCACAGGTTTTGCGAGGAATTTCCACAACGTCTTCAAAAGCCACAACACACTGCAGATTCAGTCCGTCACTCGCCCAGAGTGTGCTGGTAGGTGAAACCTGCATGAGGTCTGACATGAACACACACCCTGCTAGTCTGTGGATCTGTTTCCACCTGGCATTGACACGCAGCCCGACACCGGCCAGACCGTCACTTTTCCAGCAGAAAAACTCTCCTGTGTGAGTCTGGCCAGCAGCTGAACTGTCAGCTGATGGAAATCAAACTGAAGTGTAAAGCAGCTGGTTAATCAATAAAAACAAAAACTATCTATCTGCAGGGTAATGTGGAAAGGCAAATGGAAATGTGACATATTTAGCTGCATATGTGACATATTTAGCTGCATATTTAGCAAAGTGGGCAGGAGCTGGAACGTGAGATTCGATCACAAGTGGGCAGGTGAGACGCATTTTAATGCCAGGTGTGAAAGGACGGACTGAGAGCCGTCCTCTTGTGTGTGAATCACAAAAACGGTGTTTTAATGCCAGGTGGAGACAGGGCCTGTGTGTTGTCCTGATGTTTACTGAGCTCAGAGTCCTGGCTCAGAGTTGTATGTGTGCATTTGGAGAGGTAATGAGGGACTTGCCAGGCTGCTGGAGGAGTGACAGCACGAGCAGAGAAACATGATCTGTCCTCCCTGTGGAGCTCAGCCTGGACCTTCTGCACCTCGTGGAGGTGAGATTTGCTTTGGTGAGTCCAGGAGGAGGATGTGAAAATGTTTCAGCTCTCGTCCCGACGCTCCTCCAACACGTTGGCTCGCCTCTCGTCAGTATTTGTTCCCATATTACAAAAAAGTCCCAGGTCTGTATGGATGAATCAGAGAGTTCGTCACGTTCTTGCGGGCTGGACAGCAGCCAACTGGAACTCAACATGAGTTTTCTGGAAATGAAGCAGCTTCCCCTTTGAAATCAGTATTTTACTGCATTTAATGATTATGTAACAGTCCAAGTCCCGTTTGCCACACCGACTCCTTCAAACTGCTAGGTGTTAGCAAACTCGTGTGTGTGTGTGTGTGTGTGTGTGTGTGGTAGTCAGCTATTGTCTTGGTCTGGTTTTAATTGCCAAGCTTCTGCTCTTAAAACACCAGTGAACACTGAACGTCCAACACAAACCTTTAGTTACATCTGCAACCCTTTCTTTGGACTTTTGGACAATTTACACCAATTTAGGAGACAGATATAACTGAAAACTGATGAAAAATAAGCATGGGGACTTTATAACTCTGTTGTTTGATGAAATGGGACTGAACTTAAGAGGATATTTGTTAAAAGATTAGCTGGATGTCTTTTGTTCTGCATTTTAGTTGAAAAGATGAACTCATATCTTTCTTTTTGAGAATCGTATTAGAATCATCTCTACATCCCTAATTTATTCTGTAGTAGAGACGCTGGGGCTAAAATACACCCCTAAGTTATTTGTGACAGATTTGATTGTGTGTCTGGTGCCCAGTTTTGATTTGATTTTGTTTTTTCAAGGCAGTATTGATTAGGATTTGGTTTCCTGCACTTCAGACCTCATCTCCTGTGTCTCACCTCTCCTGTGCTCCAGGCTCCTGTCCAAATTTGATGATGAGCAGGAACGAGCAGGCGGACCCCCGTCCCGTCCCCATGGCCCTCACCCCCCAGCTGCCCCCCCGAGCCCACCGGCCGCTCTGCCTGTCCGTCTCCTCCGACAGCAACGGCCGCTTCAAAGCTCTGGAAACGCAGGAGTGGAAGAACAACCTGAAAGCCCAGGTACGCCTGCACACCTGCTGCTGAGAGTCAGGAGCGAGAAAACAGGACGACAGCAGCCTCAGGCTCTCCTCAGATTATATCCAAAAATTAATAAATAAATAAATAAATAAATGATAACCCGAACAGAAATGACAGATGATTTGATAAAGAGAAGAGAAGAGGTCTGACTGAGCAGGTGGTGGCTGTACGGCCCAGTCTGCAGATCAAAGCTCTGATGAGAAACTTTATTGATCCCAGTGGGAATATTCTCCTCTGTCACCTCTGCACAGGGGGTCAGAGGTCAGAGGTCAGGCTCTGTTGCTGGTAGGGTTTCGGTGTTTTGCTTGCCAACACTGAGGCGTTAACCAGCTCCTCTGGTTGAAGGCTGGTAACGTGCCGCCTGCCGGGGCCACAGGCAGGTTTTACTTCAGCATCTGAATCTGGACTTCATCTGTACTTTTGTTCAAGGTCTAAAAACTCTTCTGCTCAGAATGAGACCTGTTCACACAAACATTTATTTACTTACTACTGTCGAGTTTTATATGATGCCAGTATCTTCTCTCTGACTTTCCAGCAAAATGTTGTTAAAATAAATCTGTGGTTCCCTGGCAGAGTAGCTGCTGTTGCTGCAGCTGAAGGGATCGAAATAAAACCAAATATATACCAGAACCTTAAAAGGAACACACCAACCTACAGTGCTGTATTGGACCATCACTGATGCTGTGATCACACTCCTGTCTACACACACTCCTGACGGTTTGGCCGCTGTGGTGCAGCTGCAGCACCGTGACACAGAAATATAAATCAGCCTTTTACATTTCCATTTCCTGTCTGGCCACTCACACTGAAAAGTGTTTGCACTCATGAAAGCTAAAGCTAAATGTCAGATGTGTCTTCTTTCCAGATGGAGCAGGCTCACAGCGCCGGAGCCGCCAGCAGCACCGGGTCCCTGGAGAGGGCGTCGCTGTTCTGCGCCTCCACGTCCACCACGGCGTCCAGCTCGGGCCTGTCCAGCCCCGTGGAGATCCTCAGCAAGAGCAAATCCTCCAGCCGCTTCTCGCTCTTCTCTCCGCCCTGGAACAGCAGCTCCGAGTCCGACTCCAACCCGCCGTCCCGCTCCGGCTCCAAGAAGCTGCGCAACTACAGCCGGCGAGCCGCCACGGGGCCGGCCGGGGCGGGCGGCAGGGGCCCCGACACCCCCGAACCCAAACCCGGCGGTCCCGAGCATTTCCAGTACTCGGAACCCGTCATCTCCAAGGTGACGGACTACATCTACGTGGGTAACCTGAACGCGGCGTACAGCGGCCGCACGCTGTGCCGCAACAACATCGACAGCATCATCGACATGAGCAGCCTGCCGGGCGAGCCGGGCCGCGGCCTCAGCCTCATCCCCTGCACCTGCTCCCGCGGCGCCCGCCACAGCTGGTCCCGCCTCAAGGTGGACATCGGCGACGTCCCGGCCGCGCTGGGCGACGGCGCGGCGCTGAGGCAGCGCTGCTTCGAGGACATCAACGAGTGCATCAACGCCTCCACAGAGAAGAGGAAGCGCGTCCTGGTGCACTGCCGCGACGGCTTCTCGCTGGCGCCCACCTGCATCATCCAGTACCTGATGGTGAAGCAGAACATGAGGCTGCTCGCCGCCTACGAGCTGCTCAGGGCCAAATACCCCGTCAACATCCGCGAGTGCCACCAGAACGTGCTGGTGAGCCTGGAGAGGGCGCTGCGGCCCGGAGGAAACGTCGACCCCGAGTGCTTCAAACAGGCCATCTCCCGGAAACTGGCCTGGACCTGACTCCGTTACCCAGCATGCTCAGCTGCTGTTGCTGACGCTCTTTATTTTTCTACGCTGTGCAGGTGGTGGATGTTGGGGCGGCTGTGTCCCTGCAGACGGACTGCTCACCTGGATGTTGTTCACTTCAGTGGCTGTAAAAGTTTCTCATGTTATTTTTCTCTCATATCCTTTTAAATGTGACCTGTAACCCCCCCATACACACCCCAGGAAACGCAATAGACTCTTTGATGTACACAGCTTCTTGGTATGAAAATGTAATAGTCTTGGCTGTATAGTTCCTATAGTCATGCTTGAGTCATGTGCCATGCTGGTGTTTTTCTATTTTACTGGGAGATCTCAGGAGATTATTGATTATTGATGTCACTCCAGCACAGGGAGGGAAGCTCAGCCACTTCACTCTGCCAGCCTGAAGAGAAAGCAGCCAGCCAGCATTAGGAGGGTTGTTTCTCTTCCAAAAAAAAAAAATCTATGTATCTATATATCTGTATCTATATCTATATATATAGATATAGATATATAGATATCTATATCTATATAGCTATCTATATATATATAGTTATGTATAGATATATATACATAAATATATATCTGAAATGAAATGGTGAAATGGTTAGAGTAGCTGGTCATTTTTGGGATGTGCTAGATGTTCTGATCCAGGGGCAGGAAGGTTTTCCAGCCCTGCTTCACTGTACCTGGGAATCGTGCTGCTGAAAAGTGAAGGAGGACGAAACGGGACGTCTCACCGGTGGATCTGACTGAGCGCCCCCTGCTGCCACAGGGGGGTCTTTGCACATGGACACGTGTTTTAAAGCAGACTCACTTCTGTTCTGTGGGCCTCAGTACCTGAACTTTTCTCTTTTTAAATGTTTTCCGAGGTTTGTTTTTGCTGGAAGATGCTAACTGTCCTCTGTGAGGAGAGAAGACTCAACTTTAGTGACTTTCCCTCTCTCTGTTTTTTTTTTTTTATTTTATTTTTTTGCCACAGTTCTCTGGTTGAAATCTCCGTGCTGGTGCTCAGACTGTGGCTTGGTGGTTTTTGAGCTCATGTGTATGCAGTGCAGCTGGGTGGTGTGTATCTGTGGATTATCAGTATTAGTGTGTCGGCACCACCGATCTGGGAGAGTTTTTGCACTATCACAGGGTCGTCTAAATGCACAGTATTGCTAGTTAGCTTTAGTACTAAGTTGTGTGGTTTTTTTTTTTTTCTTTTCTTTTTTTAAATGTCTGGTTGAAGTCATTTGTCACCTGCTGGGTGGGAAATGAGCCTCAGCCAGCAGCTGTGAACTCAGTCAGTCTGAGCTCTGCTGCCGCTCCTCTGACAGGTGAAGCTGCATCAAACCACATGGAATCTGATAGATTTTAACCTTTTTTTTTTTTTTGTGGTGACAAATTTCCAGCATGAACTCTGAATATGAAATTGGTGGTTTTGGGCTTTAAAATGTAAAGTCTGATGAACGCTGATCTGACGTGCCCTGTGGTTATACCCACTCCAGCAATCAGGTTGTTCTCCACTTGTGAACCACCGTGTAAACAGAGTCACTTTCCCAAATCAGATTAAGGGATTAAGAGAAAGCAGGTTAGCGCAGGTAGAAACCCTGTCACTGTCGCCGTGGAAACCCTTACCGGCATTTCTGAATGACTGGTTCCATGTGAGCATGTGCAGGAAGAGGAAGCTGACAGTAAACACACACTGTACAACACTTCCTGTTCTGTGTGCATGTCGTAGAACACCCAATATAGTCCAGTAGTTTTAGGCCAAAATTGGGGTCAACCTGGGACAAATTGCAAGAGAAGCAAACTCAACTGATTCTGTATCCTCAGTTTGTCCTGAGTGAGGGGAAAAAAGTCCCAAGAAATCCCATTGGTGGAAAGTTTTGAAAATCACCTATTTATCACCACATATTACCAGAAAACACTGTTAAAAGTTTCTATATATATAGTAACCTTTTAATTCACTGTTTAAATGTCTCTTCTGGCATTTATTCCTTATATTCCTTATTAGCGCATATCAAATCAGATAATGTGTGATATGCATGTGTAAACAGAATAATCCAAAGAACTTGTAATTGACTTTTTTTCTTGTCTTTGTGTGTGTAATCAACTTGTGAATTTTTATAGTGATATCTGACAGTAAAATGTTGAACCCCTTTCCCCTGTGTGTTAAAAACAGTGTTTTTTGGTAATATGTGGTCATAAATAGGTGATTTTCAAAACTTTGCACCAATGGGATTTCTTGGGACTTTTTTCCCCCTCACTCAGGACAAACTGAGGATACAGAATCAGTCGAGTTTGCTTCTCTTGCAATTTGTCCTAGGGTTTTTCATAAAATGACTGGACTAATAGTTTGATGTCAGTGTCGCCTCTGAAAATCTAAGGAAAGGAAAAACACATCTGCCGCCGTCTGCTTCCACTAAATCAGGTCCAAAATTTCCCCAAATTGACGTCACATGTAAAGAGACCAACGTCATGAGTTTTGACATCTTCTGCTCGGCTTTTATCCAAAGCACCTTAAAGCACAATGTGTGCATCTTTTTTTTTTTTTTGTTAATCTGGGTGGTGAACCTGAGCCCACCTGTACCTGTGACCCGCGGCCAGGTGAGCAGTGAACCTGTCAGTGAGCAGTGAACCTGTCAGTGAGCAGTGAACCTGTCAGTGAGCGGCTGTGGTGCGACTGGAAGCTCGAGGTTTGGTGCCTTCGTGTGGACTCGTGTCTCGTGACTGTACGGTGAAATTTGCACACTTTGTATGCAGTTGATGGGCATTGACTTTTGGTATGCTGTAAAAATGTTGCATATTGATGCTGTAAATGTTTTATTTTGGGGAGGGAGGGGTTGCTGAACATGACATTTGTATAAAAAGTGGTTCTTGCTGTAATAATTTTGCTAGTGATCGGTTCGTGTAACAATACCAGTGTTTAACTCATGCAAAATGGTGATGACTGGTGATTTTGTGCACCTCTGCACGCTGTACAGCAAAGGCCACTCCGTGTCCTAAAGGGAGCCTTCCACTGATTCTGCAGGTTTATTAATATCTACAAAATGTTTGATGTCCCAGAGCGAGCAGTGGGCTTTCAGAGCTGCCACATCACTCCTCCTCCCTTTCCTCCATTCATTCCACTACGATATGAACATGAACTTTCAGAGCCTTCACACTTTCTTCACTCCAGTTTTCCATCAGCCCAATAAAGTCCTCCACATGAGTTTTCCTAAAAGCAGCAGCACTGTTGGCTTTTCAGGACTTTTTCACACTGAAACGCTCCCTCCTCCTCTTCCTCCGCCAGGGAAAATAGTCCCTAAGCGGGGAAACATTTTGCTCTCCACAGGTAATGCACATGAGATTATTACACGTGTGATTTGATAAACATTCAAAATCAGTGGAATGCTCCTTCTAACAGTTCCGTAAATGTTTTGACTGCAGTAGACGGTGTATCAGTAGATTCTGATTTCTCTCGTCGTAGATTGGCTTGTTTTTTCTTCTTCTTTGGTTCTTCGCTCTTGAGGTCTCCAAGTCCCAGTCACTTCAACGGACTCGGTTCTCGAACTCGTTCTCTCAGGTGATTTCTCAGTGGCCCAGAATGTTCTCAATGAATATGACGTTCAGAAATGTGAAGCAATTGTATCTCTCGTGTCATGTTTTTAAGTCAGAATATAATTTGTACTGTTAATGAAATATTAAAGAGCAGATGTACTGGATGCCTGTTTGTGGATGACTTACCGACTGGAAATGATGTATTTGAAATAAACACACGTTCTGTCTGATGTGTCTTTCCTCTCAGGTGTTTGGAGGCCGCAGGTCCACCCTTCAGTCTCTGTAAAGCCTCAGGACGTTTTACTCAAATATTCAAATATTTTAAAACAGTGAAATATGGATTCTGTTCACCTACAACATACAACAGATATACATTCATGTTAACACCAGCTATTAATTAAAGTGAATATCCAGTGTAAAATATGCAGTGCATTGATGAGACAAAAAGACACATTTCACCTGGTACAGTCACCTAAAATTAGTAAAATGTGGTTTTTTTTTTTTTTAATCAACCTGTCAGTACAAACATGTTATTTGTCTGCTCTGTAAATAATTTCAGACAATGTAAAATATGTAATGTCTTAGTATTGAGATTGAAGAAGCCTCAGTAGTGTTGATAAAACTTGAAGACATTTTTTTTTGTTTTTTATCAAGTTACATAAAATAAAAAAAACAGGTGTGAAGAAGCACCTCGGATTTTACGTTCCTGCAGTCGGTCCGTGTTCCCAGAGGAGCTTTACCTCGTCCTGAACTCGATCTGGCAGCAGGGGTTCATTATTTGATGGAGTTTGTTTCTCACTCTGCTGTGTTTCTGGTCACAGACGGAGGACGAACCGAGTCTCAGGTCAAAACGTTTCAGCGAGAGAAAACAAACAGTAAACTAGAGCGAGGCCTTTTTGCACCGACGTCCAGCAACCATACAGGAGCACATGGACCAGAATGCACTGCTGCAGCCTCCAAAGACCAGAATGCACTGCTGCAGCCTCCAAAGACCAGAATGCACTGCTGCAGCCCAAACTGGAAAGACTCCACCCGCCCACATGTGAAGCCCACAGCTGGAAACTGCGGGTCTGTCTCAATCGAAGGGCTACACTGCAAAAACGCAAAATCTTACCAAGATTATTTGTCTTATTTCAAGTCAAAAATGCCTTATTCCTAGTCAAAATATCTCATTACACTTAAAATAAGACATGATCACCTCAGAAGTAAATTGTTTTTAGACAATTTTCACTTGTTTCAAGTGAAAATTCGCTTGAAACAAGTGAAAATTTGCTTGTTTCATTGGCAAAATTTGCCAGTGGAAAAAGTGAAAATTCACTTGAAATAAGTGACAATTAGCTAGAAACAAGAAACAAATTTTGCCAATGAAACAAGCAAATTTTCACTTGTTTCAAGCAAATTTTCACTTGAAACAAGAGACAGTTGTCTAAAAACAAGTTACTTCTGAGGTGATCATGTCTTATTTTAAGTGTAATGAGATATTTTGACTAGGAATAAGACATTTTGACTTGAAATAAGACAAATAATCTTGGTAAGATTATGAGTTTTTGCAGTGTAGATGACTTCTAGGTCTCAGCCCACGGTGCCCACGTAGGAGGCGTCCGACGTAGGTGCCGATATCAGGTTTACCGGAACTAAAAGTTTAGTGAACTGGGACGGTGTAGCCTGCGGAGGATTCCTACGTCATTATTATCGAGGCTTCCCGAAGCGCAATCGAGTGATGCAGTGTAAAATACCAAAGTAGGTTTGGGAGGTGTGTCGGTGAACACCTGTGCATGAAACCAAACGATAAGCAGCTTCAACGCTCTCAACATGGACAACATGGATTCTGTAGTTTTATGTATTTTATTTTATTTTGTCTTCGTGAAGATGCAGAAAATTAAGATAATTGTTACACCTCACAAAATGCAACAGACTATCCCAATTAAAGTAATTGTACACATGGCTACATTGTAACGTACCTGATGCGCTGATGGTTGCTATGGAAACATCATGCAAAATGCCTATCTAACTCATCTAACTAAACTTGCATTCACAGGCGTTGTTCAGATACAGTTAACAGCTAAACCGAATCTATGGTGGTAAGTATAGGCATGAAAACTTATCAAAACGTCATGATGTAAACATGAAGACGGTCTGAAACAGGCTTCATAATTCCAGCAATGAGAAATTCAACTGGACCGAAAGGTACCCTGGGAAGTAGGCTGTGATATCGGCTGTGAAGCATCGTGGAGGTGTTTCCTGCAAATGCATTTACAGGACCCCGTGCGGTAAAACTGAATTGAGACAGCACTTGTCGCTCCGCCGTGACGTAAGCAGCCTACAAATACGACCTAGGTAGCGTCCAGCCTTTGAATTGGGACAGAGCCAACAAGTTCAGGCATGTTCTCTGGTTGTTGCTGTGAAAGGCATTCTGGGAATTGTAGGGAGTCAGCAGGCGAGGCAGAAGCAGAGGAGGAAAATAGTAAATTTCAGTAAGTGATCACAAAATAACAGCTGAAAACATAATAAACTGATGGAGTTTCCCTTTAAATTGACTGATTGTACAAACTCTTCACCTCTGAGTCTCTTTCCTCTCATAAAAACATGAACAGAGTTTAAACTCTGAGCCAGAACATTATGAGGCGGCTGTTTGCTCCAAAAACTCAAAATCACTGGTCTGGTCCTTTAACTCTCCATATGAACACGCTGTGGCTAATATTATTATTATTATCATCATCATTATTATATGAATTAATTCTAATTAATGAAAGCATCTTGACTCTGAGATTGTCAGGGAATCTGTCGTCCTCTCACTTATTATTAGCATCTGCAGCTTCACATGCTGCAGCCTGTCTGTCATCAGCATCCAGCGCCCCAGCACACACACACACACACACACACACACACACACACACACACACACACACTTGTGCACACACTGCTTTCACATGTGTTTGTGTCTGTCTCCTCCTTTTTGGATTTTCTTGTTTTATTCAGGAAAACCAAATAAAATTTAACAAATGATGATTTTATATCGATATTTTCTCGCCTCTCAGTCGACCCACTGCTGACCCAGCTACCCACGGCCCATACTGATAATCAGAGGAGATGGAAATGCAATATAATGAAAATAATATGATGGGAATACCTTAATAAGAAACCAGCAAGAGACAGCGAGTGTGAAATACAAAAATATTAGGAAGTAATAAATATAAAATTAAGTCAAATAAATTAATCTTTTGTTTGTACAGGTTTGCTGGCTGTGCTGAGGATTTGTTGGTGAGTTTTTCTGCTTTTGCATCTCAGATTAAACCGTGACAGAGAAACACTTTGGTGTTTTAACTTTCAAATCCGTTATTCTAACAAGACAAAAAAAAAACCCTCCTTATTTTAAACTCCCTTCCTGCCTGGATGTTTGAACTAGTTCTCATTTGTTTGTGTGTTTGTGTGTTTGTCTTTGGAGCAGCGGCCTGGTTTCTCCTCGAGGGTCTGCGAAGACTGTGGAACCTTTCACAATAAAAGCTCAGTCAGCAAAGATGAGAAGAGGAACCTGCTTCTACTTTGTTGCCTCAACTTTGGAAAAAGGAGCTCAGTCACTTTTACTGCCAGGACATTTGAAATGAGACACTTTGGACTTTTACTGCAGGACATTTTTACTGCACTACTTCTACTTCTACTGCAGTCACATACCAGCAGAGGAACAGTACTTCTACTTCTACTGCAGTCACATACCAGCAGAGGAACAGTACTTCTACTTCTACTGCAGTCACATACCAGCAGAGGAACAGTACTTCTACTTCTACTGCAGTCACATACCAGCAGAGGAACAGTACTTCTACTTCTACTGCAGTCACATACCAGCAGAGGAGCAGTACTTCTACTTCTACTGCAGTCACATACCAGCAGAGGAACAGTACTTCTACTGGAGCAGCATTTTGTAGTACACTTTCCATCGTTGCTTTTTTTTTTTTTTTTCTAACTTTGAAGCCACTTCCAGGGAAATTTAAGTGGAAATTAAACTTGTGGGGTTTAAAAATCACATTTTGTTGTGAGGAGGTTTTCAGCAGTGAACTGGCTGTCAGTGCCAGGTGATTCCTGTCTATCCAGGATTTTTTATTAATATTTTTTTTTCTTGTTGAGGTGTATATAAGCTGCAGCCTCCTGAGCAGAAAGAGCCTCCCTGTGCTGCTCTCCACGTCTCACTTTCCCTCCTCGACAGCCAGCACATATTAACAGCTTCCTAATAGCGTCCATTTAGCGAGTCTTAAATGACGGTTTAAAGAGCCGCTGCTGAACTTCTGCACTCCCCCGGCTCTCTCTTCCCCCCACCTGTTGTTCCCTTGACTTTCATCACCGTGCACTGCCAAAAAAAAAAAAAAAGAAAAGAAAAGAAAATCTGCATGTCAACCAGAACCAGAGTCTGGTTTTTATGGCATTTCGTCTACGACCTCATGTTAGGGCCATTATAGAGAAAAAAAATTCCAGAGCTGAAGGAATTCATAGTCATTCAGCAAAAAATTCCCAAAACAAATGCAACTGCACTGGAAACAGGTGGGATTATTTCATCCCACTGGCAGATTCTTTTCCTCATTTGAAGAAAATGAAAATTTGGGCTACAATGACATATTAGGGCCACTGTAGGTAAATAAATTACAGAGCTGGGGGAGGGGATAATATTCTGAGAAATAAAATGAAAATTTCTCATCTTAAAGTCACATATTTACAAGAGAAAAAAAACTTTGATAATCTGAGATTTAAACGGAAAATTTAAAAATTCACAAAAAACTCACAAATCTATGGGAAAAAAACTCAAAAAAACTTTTTTTTTTCTTGTAATATTACCCCCCTCCCTCCCCTTGATCCATTATTTGTTTCTCCCTACAGTGGCCCTAAAACTCTGTCATAGATCAAAACTTATTTTTCTTCAAGCGAGATAAAAAAAAAAAAAAATCCACCAGTGGGATGAGATAATCCCACTTGTGTCCAGTGCAGATTCACTTGTTTGAGGATTTTTTTTTCTTGGAATAAGTATAAATATGTTAAAAGAAAAAAAAAAAAAAAAAAAAGACTGGATCAGGCTCTGGTGTCCAGAAAGTGACGCTCCATTCAGGAAAATTGTGCAAACAAATGGACTGGGAACCAGTGGGATTATCTCATCCCACCAAAGAAAGTTGGAAAGGAGGAAAACTGCTTTATTGGGAAAGAAACTGGGGCTTGTCGAGGTCAAGCTTGGCCTCATTTCTTTTCTTTTTGACTTTGCTGAAGAAAAACAGGATTTTAAGCCTGGAAATGAGAGTGGCTGCTGACTCGCTGAGGTTTTTTTTTGCAGCGCGCTCCTCAGGGTTTTCATGTGATCATGTGGTAATCGTCTCTTAATCGAGTCTGATCTCACTAACGAGCTGCTGTCTTCTCCTCCGGGCCGCCCCACCGAGGCAGACTGCCCCCCCCCCGGGCCTCCCCGGGCCTCCCCCGGCCCGG
The DNA here is from genome assembly GCF_902150065.1 of Myripristis murdjan. Lineage (NCBI taxonomy): Eukaryota > Metazoa > Chordata > Actinopteri > Holocentriformes > Holocentridae > Myripristis > Myripristis murdjan. Next base: position 33,910,488 of record NC_043985.1, read on the forward strand.
AGGGGAGGGGCCGCTGGGTAAAATAATGGAATCAGAGGCACAATCTTGAAGGAGGGGGTTATTTATAAAGGGCCTGGGAGGAGGTGGGGGGTCACAGATAGTGTTTCAGGTGCTGCTCTGCCTATTGGTCTGCGGGTCAATCTGCTTCCATAAAGAGGAAGATGGGGTTTCCTGGGCCGTCGGGGAAATCAATATATACCAACGTGTAGTGATGTCAGCGAGCCACTTCCCCAAACCTGACGCCCCCCTCGCGCTCGCTGCTCGGCTCATAGGTGAGGAGTCTTGTTCTGTTTTATTCCACAAATTTCTTTTCTTCTTTCTTTTTTTGGCAACATTTTGATTCTCATTTGAGCTTTTTGGTCGTCTGATGTTTGGCGTTTGCTTGCTGCTGCCCCGTCCTTAAACGAGGGTGAAGATTTGGCTGTTTGTGGTTCTGACTGTGGAGATTTGGTTGTTCAGTGTTCAGAGGATGGAAGGCGACAGAGATGTGACTGTGTGTGTGTGTGTGTGTGTGTGTGTGTGTGTGTGTGTGTGTGTGTGTGTGTGAACGTCGGTGATGCAGTGTTCAGGCTGTAAACGTGGCGGGACACAGCTCAGCAGGAGCCGGGCCGACTCAGGACGTTAATTGATCCTGATGTTGGTTTTGGCCCGGAGGCCGAGGCGGTCTGAGGCGGTCTGAGGCGGTCTGCCAGCCTGACTCACACGCCTGCCTCTGAAGTGCAGAGTGATGAAGTGTGTGTGTGTGTAAGTGGACCCTTGTGTGTGATGTGGCAGGAAAGTGATAGTCCCACTGTTGACCTCCGTGTCACCGCAGATTATTTGAATGGACTTAGTGCCTGATAGTGCAGCACGTCAACCTGCCAACCTGCAGGAAGTTTACTATTTTTTTCCACAAAAAATATTTTTATCGAGCCTCCAGGTGTCTCACCTGGTTGGGCCCGTACCCTTTACCAAGGCCGAGGCCTCCCCTTCACGTCACCCCCCCCTCCTCCTCGACTTTCCTGCAGTCAGACTATCCAATAAAGCAAAAATGACAAGAAAATAAACTTAAAAAAGAAAAGGAGCTGGTTGGGGAAATTGTTATAGTCAGAGCTCAGCTGATCCCTGATGTGTGTGTTCAGGTGGTTTTTATGCTCCATGTCACACCTCATGGTGGATTATCCACAGCTACTTGACAACTAAACAAGTAAATGAATAAGTAACAGTGAGGATTAAGCTAATGGTACTCAGCCTTTTAGAGATTGTGGGTTTACCAGAATGGATTAAATAGGATTCATATCCATGCAAACATGTCTCATCCTGCTCAGTGGTGGTTAGCGCGAAATCAGCACAATCATTTCAAAGCAAACGTGCACTTACACCCTGCGACCAATCAGAAATGAGTATTGACCCAAGATACTATAAAGCACTTTGTAGTTGTTGGTTAATAACACCCAGGTAGCACACCTTGGACCAGATGAAACGTCGCAGGGAGAAGTCGCGGTGGTTAGGGTCAGGGTTAGTCTGTTCCTCAGCATCTACAGGTGGGAGCTCAGCTGCTCTTCCCTCGGCTGATGATGTTTTCTCTTTGCATCACCTTGATAGATATTAGATATTTTATTTAGCATTTATACAGCTTTGTTTACCTCCACACTGCTGGCAACAGATACAGTGTGTGTGTGTTGTGTGTGTGTGTGTGTGTGTGTGTGTGTGTGTGTGTGTGTGTGTGTGTGTGTGTGTGTGTGTGTGTGTGTGTATGGGTCTGTTTTTGGCTATTTTTGGACACACACACCAGACTTGGTGTGGACGGCTTGTCCAACTGGGAACAAAAGCCGTGTCCCTATTTGGACAAAGCTGCTTTTTGGAGTCAGTGGTTCAGGTTAGGATTACATCATGGTTAGGATTAGATTATGGTCAGGATTAGATTATGGTCAGTATTAGATTATGGTTAGGATTAGATTATGGTTAGAATTAGATTACGCTTAGGGTTAGTTTAAGGTTAAGGTTAGGGTTAGGTATGTAGAGGTAAGGGTAAATCTTATGTGTGTGTGTGTGTGTGTGTGTGTGTGTGTGTGTCTGGATGTCACACTGTGGGCTACTTTCAAGTCCGACTGCAGAACATCCCTCCAGTAAATCTGTAACCATGGTGATGAGGTGGTGTTCCCAGGAGAACTTAATGCTCTAAAGAGGAAGAAACTCCTCATTTCCTCCACGGGGAAAAACGAAGGACGAGCCGACACCGTAAACACCGCGTTGGTGAAATTTTTACAGGCGATGCTCTGACGTCCCGCTCCTCTGAAGGCAGCACGGAGAGTGTGATGAGTTGGCCAACAGGGTAGCAATAATTTGGAAAGATGAAATAATAATAACATTAAATAATAATAAAACAAATTCAGTGTATTGACTAGCATGCAGGTAAACCAGTTAAAGGCTGTTTTTGTGTGAACGGGCTGTGATCAGATACAGGACGTCCCGCAGAGAAACAGGGGGGCTTTTATTTTCCTGTTGTGGTGTTGGAGCTGTCCTGTCCCGCCGGGTCTCAGGACGGGGGGACGTCTTGGGGGTGTCGGGGGTGTGAGTGGGGGTGTCGGGGGTGTGAATGGGGGTGTGAGAGGGGGTGTGAGCGGGGGTGTCGGGGGTGAAGTGGGTATCAGCTGCTTTCTGATAATCTCCTCGAAGACAGAGAAGCCCGGGGGGAACAACTGGACGCAGATCCTTGTCCTAATTTAGCCGGAGCTTTTCCTCGGGGCGGATTGTTCCGGCCCGTGTCGGTGTCGTGTTCCCGCTAAGTGGAGTTATTATTCCTGAAACAGCGACGGAGGCTTCCAGGCTGGATCCTGGCAGCTTGACCCCGGCTTCACCTCGCCACTCTCTGTTTGTGTTTGCTGCTCCATCGCTGATAATCATTTTTCATTCTTCCTGCCACAAACTCACTGATCATCACTTTTTAAAATGTGGAAAAGTCCCCGTGTGGAGCATTTACCACGGGACACCAGTGTCCTGTCTCTCTGTCCTGTCTCTCTGTCCTGTCTCTCTGCCCTGTCTGTCCTGTCTCTCTGTCCTGTCTCTCTGTCCTCTCTGTCCTGTCTCTCTGCCCTGTCACCGGCTAATGAGGCTCAAATACCCAAAAATAATCTGAAAAAAAAAAGAAAGAAAGAAACTCCTTATCCGTCTATCCGTCCGTCTGTATGCCTGCGTTCAGACAGCCGGTAGAAAGTGGCCTGGATCTGGTTTTCTAAATGTGAGTGTGAACAGCAAGAAACCACATTTTCAGTTCTGACTTGGGCCACCTTGTCCTTGTTCACACTGCCAACCCAAATCTGTTTGTTTTTTTTTGTTTGTTTTTTTTTAATATATATTCAGATTGTATCCAGATTGATTTTTAGAAAGTCCGAACAGCAAACCAAAAAAAAAAAAAAAAAAAAAACACATTTGAGCATGGTTTGAAATGTCATTCCAATCAGATTTCCACAGGTCAGTCTGAACGCTCTGGACGCTGAAATCGGATTTCAAACTGGTTTGTCGGCAGATCCGGAGGCAGGAGCAGCAAAGCAGCTGCTGAGAGAAATAACTGAAATAGAAACAAGAAATAAAAGAATCTGCGGGTTAGTTTGGGTGGCAGGCTTCCAGACACTGATTTACGAGACTTTTTATCTTTGCTCCTAAATCTGATTTGTATCTGGTTCCTGCTGAGGTGAGGCTGTGCACCTCCGTTACCATGGAAACTATCACAGAAATGAACACCTGCACCACTGTTTATTAATTGTGATGATGGACTGTTGTGCAAATGGTATTTTTTTTTTTTTTTTTTTATTGCTCAGCAGTTGTTTGGTGTAAATGTGGGCTGACGGCACAGATCTGCTGTCAGATATGGATCTTATAAAAAGATGAATGTGAGCCGTCAAGGCAAAAAAAAAAAAAAAAAATTATATTTGAGAAAAAAAATCCAAACGGTGTCTCTCTCAGCCGCTGTGTGAACACAGCCTCACGCTTCACTTCTGGTTTTAATGTGGATTTTTTTCCTTGTGTCTGCAGGAGTGAAGCCAAACAAACGCCAACATGTCAGAGTGAGTCACTTTTCATTTTCACTGTCCGCAGTTTGTTGTCACGTTCAGACACTGAAGCTGAGTTCATTCAAAGTGTTCAGCTCACATGTCCAGCAGTTTACAGTCTGTGTTGTCTAAAGTGGAGCTGAAATGCTCCAAATCAATCCTCACTTACATTTTTCTGCAGCCACAGTGAGATTTGATTAGATCAAATTCTACTTTGTTGGTGTTTTATTCAGTTATTCTAGTTTTATTAATTTCCACCTAACTTATTTTTCAACATCTAATTTTGATTTTACCTTTTATCTCTTCAATGTGTTTTCCGTCTCAGTCTCGTTTTTTGTATATTGCTCTTTTAATCATATTTGTATTACCATTAATTAACCATGATTGTGAAGCACTTTGGGTCAACTCCTGTTGTTTTTTTTTAATGTGCTAAATAAATAAAAGTTTCTTACCCTCACTTGACTACTTATTGCTAAAACAAAATTAACAAAATATTTTCCCAACCCCTTTAGAAAAAAGATGTCGTCGAGTCGGAAGCATCACCTGAAGGTAAAACATTCCTTTCTGTGGAATAAAAACGAGGAAATCCGCTGCGAAGTCCAAGTTTAGATGGAGGAAAATTAACTCTGTTGATCCTACATGGAGTAAAGAACAGAAAAATACAATTAATATTGCAATATATCAAAATTAGTGTGTCTGCATTGCGCATAAATATCTGCCTGAATGAAATGTGTGACTTGATGAGTATTTTATATTCTGTCTAGACATTATTTAAAATAATCCAGTCAGATTATTTTTTAGCGATACCCAGCGCTCTCAGACAGACACAACACAGCTCAGATTGTCCATCGTCCTCCTGCAGAGTCTGATGCTGTCCATCGCCAAAGGCCTGCTGGATGAGGAGGTGAAGGAGCAGGAGGTAGAGAGGAGGAGGTACATGGAGGAGACGTGCCCGCCCCTCCACATGCCCCGCAGCATGCAGGAGCTGCAGGTACGAGGAGGCGCCGCTCCACAAACACAAGCACACAAAGAGCTGCAGTCACTTTGCTGACATTTAACTGCAAAGCTGCTTCAGTGGCAGTGAAAAGTGTCTGATTTCTAAAGCAGCAGCAGGAAAATGTGTTGATTTTCAAAACATAACATGATTGACAAGGTGACAGATGATGAGACGGCAGATTCCTGTAGGAAAAGCACAGCCACTGACCTCAGAGGAGACACAGAAAGCTCATAAAGAAGCTGCACAACCACAGAAATCAGAGTGACTGTATTTACTCTGCTGTGTGTGAGCGTGCACCAACGCCGCCATGCTGCTGCCCCCCTGCAGGAGCTGTGCAGAGAAATCCACCACAAGATCGACGTGATCGATGAGGAGCGATACGACCTGGAGACCAAAGTCAGCAAATGCAACAAAGAGGTGGGCGGAGAGCAGCGGCCTCATGTACACCTGACGGAGGCTCAGCTCCTCTGCACATTCAGAGAAATAAAAACTTTGCTAAGAAAAAAAAGTGACGTACTGCAGCTAGGCTGTTTTCTGTATGATTCAAAATAAATAAAGAAAGATTTTAATACAAAGAAAATGGGAATCACAGTTGTCAGTATTCCAGTTTTAAAGTTATTTTACTGTTTATAAAATCTCATGCTATGAAACTGAATGATTTGGTATATTATAAAAAATGCAAATTATGCAAATTATTAAAAGAACGACAGTAGTCAGTGTTCCAGTTTAATAGTTACTTTGAGAAGCTGGGCTGCCCAGTCAATATCAAACCGCTCTGCAGAAATCTGTAGAGCTTCTGTTGAACAACATGAAGATGTCTTTCCAGCTTCACGCTGCTCATCCTGCGTCTCCGTCTCCGTCCAGATCGACGACCTGACCATCAAAGTTCAGGACCTGAAAGGAAAGTTCAAGAAGCCCGTCCTGAGGAAGGTGCGCATGTCGGCCGACGCCATGCTGAAGGCCCTGCTGGGCTCCAAGCACACGGTCAACCTGGACCTGAGGGCCAACCTGAAGCAGGTCAAGAAGGAGGTGAAGGAGGAGGTGAGCAGACAGTCTGAACCTGAATCTGATGTCACATCCGGTTTGAACAGGAAATATGTCAGTTAAAGAAATAAGAGTCTCTCAAAATGCTGATTCACTGGCACTTTAATACGTATTCTGTGAGACAGCGGCTCTGTTTGAACTGGGCTGCAGCTCTGAAGCTGAGCCCACAGGTGTGCAGGCTCAGGTGTGCAGGCTCAGGTGCGCAGGCTCAGGTGTGCAGGCTCAGGTGCGCAGGCTGAGGTGCGCAGGCTCAGGTGTGCAGGCTCAGGTGTGCAGGCTCAGGTGTGCAGGCTCAGGTGTGCAGGCTCAGGTGCGCAGGCTCAGGTGTGCATGCTCAGGTGCGTGTAGCTCTGATCTTCTCCTGCCTCGGTGTTTCAGGATAAGGACCTGCGAGACGTCGGCGACTGGCGCAAGAACATCGAGGACAAAGCCGGCATGGACGGCAGGAAGAAGATGTTCGAGGCTGAGGCCTAAAGCGGCTCGCTGCCGGCCAGCTGTGTGTCCAGCTGTGCGTCCAGCTGTGCGTCCAGCTGTGCGTCCAGCTGTGCGTCCAGCTGTGGACAGAACAGACTCTGCCGTCCCTCGGCTCAGTTTCACCGCTGCTCTGAGTGTGTTCCTGAAAAACGAACGTGTACGCCACAGAAACTCTGACACAATAAAGCCGTCCAGCTGCAGAGCGAGCCTGTCTGTCTGCTTCCAGCCTCACATCTACATGTTTTTAATGCATCAGAATTTGACTCAGTTTAATGATAAAAATAAACATCAGTGAGTCTTTCAGTGTTCAGAGGTGAGAGAGGATCTAAATCTGTCTTCTTTTTGTGTAAAGAAGTGATGACACAGAAGCAAAGGCAAACCTCAGTTACTTTTTCTTGTATTAAAGGGGCATGCCACCCATTTTAAGAATCAACATATATGCTCAGTGTGTGTGTTGCAGGACAGTTGGGTCAGTGTGTGTGTGTGTGTGAACGTGCACAGCTCCTCTCTAAAGCTGCACACCTCGTTCAGATGTGAAGAGCTCAGAAAAGTCAGTTGAGTCTGCAGAGCCCATTCATTCTCAATGGAGCAGAGCCTGAACCTCCACCCCACTCACACCAGGAGGTCAGAGGTCTCCAGCTGCAGGACATGCAGATGCCTTACTGACTGACTGACTGACTGACTGTCTGACTGACTGACTGTCTGACTGACTGTCTGACTGTCTGACTGACTGTCTGACTGTCTGACTGACTGACTGACTGACTGACTGACTGACTGACTGACTGTCTGACTGTCTGACTGACTGACTGACTGACTGACTGACTGACTGACTGACTGTCTGACTGTCTGACTGACTGACTGTCTGACTGACTGACTGTCTGACTGTCTGACTGACTGACTGACTGACTGACTGACTGACTGACTGTCTGACTGACTGACTGACTGACTGACTGACTGACTGACTGACTGACTGACTGACTGTCTGACTGACTGTCTGACTGTCTGACTGACTGACTGACTGACTGACTGACTGACTGTCTGACTGACTGACTGACTGACTGACTGACTGACTGTCTGACTGTCTGACTGACTGACTGACTGACTGACTGACTGACTGACTGACTGACTGACTGTCTGACTGTCTGACTGACTGACTGACTGACTGACTGACTGACTGACTGACTGACTGACTGACTGACTGACTGTCTGACTGACTGTCTGACTGTCTGACTGACTGTCTGACTGTCTGTCTGACTGACTGACTGACTGTCTGACTGTCTGACTGACTGTCTGACTGTCTGACTGACTGACTGACTGACTGACTGACTGACTGACTGACTGTCTGACTGACTGACTGACTGTCTGACTGACTGACTGACTGACTGTCTGACTGACTGACTGACTGACTGACTGTCTGACTGTCTGACTGACTGACTGTCTGACTGACTGTCTGACTGACTGACTGACTGACTGACTGACTTTGCTTACCATCTGCTTACCTAGTTCATGGAAATAAAAGGAGACTCAGCCTCACAGTCAAACTGTGTGAGATTAGGCTGACTGACTGACTGTCTGACTGTCTGACTGACTGACTGTCTGACTGACTGACTGACACCAAGCAGGTGACCGCAGTTTCTCGATCAGTTTAATTTGTCAAATATCAAACTCATCCTGCAGGTCAGAGCAGACATAAAGATCAGTCTGAACTTTATTACAAATTAAGCTTCAAAAATAAAAAAAATAAAAAACAACTGAAACAATATAACAATTAACAAAAAATAAGGATGATCACATTATCCGTAAACATACTACAAAGTAAATTAGCAGTTATATAAATACAAGCAGAGTTAGAGGTTGATCCTGGTGAACGGAGCCCCCCCGTCCCTCCGCTGGACGATCACCAACACAAATCAGGAGGATTATGATTTATTATAAAACAATAGCAAACACCAACAGGCAGAAATCACAGCTGCTAATGAACATTTCCACAGAGTCTGCCAAGCCCATGTTTGGATTTCAGATTTAATAAAGTCTAAAGGCTCTGTCGTCCTCTGTGGAGTCACCGCGAGGTAAGGAGACATCTGCACACTTTATTGTTCTTATAATATTTCATTTTTTTTATTGATTTTTAACTTTTCTTTGTCTCTCAGATGCTCTCATGCCGTCCGTCGTCATCGAATCGATCAGCTCCAAGTTTCCCAGCATGATGAACGTGAGTATTGACTCATTTCCTGTCAGTATTTTTGTGTTATGTTCTGTTTTTACTTTATCAAAAAGCCACTGTTGATCTTTGAGACGGTGATGTTAAAGAGGAGATGTTGGTTCTATTACAGACATTTTCATTTCCATATTCCATCTTGACTTTTGGCCCTCTTTAATAATGCATGTTCAAATCAGGCTAACAAACACACCACAAACATACAGTACCTCTGCAATTACAAAAAATCATATCAAACGATATCATACACCTGTAGGAGGTAAAACACTGTAACAGCTCCATCACAAACTTTGAAAACCGTTCAGATCATCGAGAAAAACAGAATATTCACCCTCAGTTTTCTGTAACTTGCAATAACTTCAACATTTTAGCCACCCATCACTCTTCATTATGTGGAGGTATTCCTGCGCTTCATTAGTGGAGTGTTTTCCTCGGGGAGCTGAGGTGTGAACACACACTCAGCGACATCACACACAGATATCTGCACATAAACACGAGCGTTGGGTGTCACAGCGACCGCAGACGCTCCCATCAGAGCCGCTGCCCAAAGCGCCGCCTGAGGCTGCAGACAGGAGGGACTTTGTGCTCATATTTATTATCCGCTCTATGTTTGGATGCTGGTTTGTTGGCCTGTTGGTTTGGAGTTTGGACAAAAATCTGCACTTTAATGAAAGCTACAGGGGAACAACGGCCACAGAAATCACCAAATTTACCTCAGCGAGTCAGAGGAATTCAGTTCAGTTCAGTTCTGCTGGTTTCCTGCCTGGAAGCTGCTGTTGTCATGGCTGTTGGTGCAATGCTGTCCACAATCCTCAGCAGAGAAACCCCTGCAGACCTGAACCCTCACTGACGCTGCACGGAGGCTCTTTTCTACGTGGAAGAGAAGAGAAAAGATGTTGTCGAGTGTCGGTTGGTATTCATTAGCAGGAGTCACAGTACAAAGTGTGTTTTGTCTCAGTTTCCTGCTTTCCTCTCTGCAGCTGTTCACGTTGTGTCGTGTCTCAGCAGCAGGTTTGGTTTGGTTTGGTTTGAGCGGCAGACTCTGCTGGTTTTGGGTTCTGCTGCGTTTGAACCTCGGCTGCGTGGCTGGATGAAGCTGCTGAGGTCCAGGATGAGAGTCACTCGACACCGGAGCGCCGCAGACCGGGACCCAGAGCGTCTCGTCTTGCAGAGTTTGCACGCATTAATCTGAGACACTCGACCTCTGATGCATCCAGAAGTTCACACGAGCCAAGTCCAAAAACGTCTGGACGTGGACTCCAGACTGCAGACGCTGCTGGTCCTGCTGGTGTTGCTGGTCTGCTGGTCCCACTGGTCCTGCTAGTTCCTGTTGGTCCTGCTGGTGTTGCTGGATGTGGCCTCTGTGGTCCAGCCGTTTCCACACTTTTACAGTCATAATGTCTGCAGCTCACTGACTTGATCTGTTAAAAAAAAAAAAAAAAAACAAAAAAAAAACATGAAACTACCCACCAAAAAAACAAAAACAAAAACAAAAGACAACCCCAAAACAACAATTGTCACAAAAATACTGAAAAAAGTAAAATAAAATAACAATAATACCAGTAAATAAATAAAAATAAAAAACAGATTTTTTTTTTTTTTTTAAAGGAAACACTAAATATCAGTAAACCATTATTTAAAAAAAATAAAATAAAAAACATGAAAATTACCAGCAAATTTTCAGGAAAATTACACAAAAATTAATTTAAGAAATTAGTGCAACATAATAATAATACTAAAAAAAATCAAGCTTAACAAAACAAACAACTTAAAAAAAAAAAAAAAAAAAAAAAAAAAAGAAACAATGTAAATAAAAGCCCCACTTCTGGGTGTCAGAGGCCTAAAGCTTAAAATTGCCTCAATAGTAGTGGGAAATTTGTGAAGTAAAATAAAATAAAATATAATAATAATAATACTGATACAGGAATTTAAAAAAAAAAACTGCCTGACAAATGTAAACTTTAACCTCACATCACCTTCTTGATTTTAAACCCCAAGAACACCAGGATAAAAATAATAACAATAATATACATATTGCAGACTGGGTCATTCTGTGTTTTAATTTACTCGTCTAATCTGACTTGCACTTAAATGAGGATGCAGATGAAAAACAGTTGCTTGTCTTCTGTGTGTGTGTCGGCTCGGAGACTCTCAGAGACAAAGCGATGCTTCTCCTGTCGTGTGCGGAGCGTCGCTCCATCACTTCCCTGTTTTCTCCGTATTAGCAGCATGATGGCATAAGATAATAAGGATAACAATCTTAAAGGGCGGGTTATTTATAATGAGGCGCGCTGAGGAAGGGGCCAGATGACACTGTACTGTATTTCATGACCTTGCCAGCTCATTGGTTTGACTGGTAATCCACTTCCATAAAGAGAAAGTCAAGGCTTTAGAGGGCAATCAGAGAATGCAATATATACCTTCTTAACACGTCGGAGCGCCTGTGGCTCCAGTCGGCCTCTCCGCCTCCAGCCAGCAGCTTCTCCTCTGCACGGTAGGCGCTTCTCCTCCTCCTCCTCCTGTTCTTCTGCTTTTTCATCCACTTTCCACACATTCAGAGTAAAACTGAGCTGCTGTGTGACGTCTGGCTGCGTCGCCTCAGCTGGGGCGCATTTTCTGGCTGCTTTGGTGAAATGTTATATTTTCAAGTGTGTGTGTGTGAGTGTGTGTGAGTGTGTGTGAGTGTGTGTGATGATCTAAGAGGGTTTAAGGTTTAAAGTTGAAGCAGCGCCGGGTATCAATTCAGTTTCGGAGCTTTTCCATCGGAGCTTTTTACCGGAATATTTGAGGCGTGTGCACGTGGCTCGGAGGCCTGTGATTGGCTGCTGGCTTCCGTCCAGGAGCTTTGAAAAGGTGTGAAGGAGTGCGATCGCTTTCCAGTGACGGCTCCGTCAGGTGGGCAGGGGAAGCCAGACGAGCCTTTTCACACTTTTACAAGATTTACTCTGTGATGCATCGCTGTTAAAGTACATGGACGGCATTATAGTGTTTTTATTTTAGTGCATAATTATAAAGTTCATGTGGAAAGATACAGACTCTTTGTCTTCTTGCGCTATATTTACATTTTTTTTTTTTTTGCATGGCCCTCAAAGTTTGTCAATGCCTCTCGCTCTTGCATGTGTCCTGAGGATTTTGCTGAAGACTCAGTGGTAGTTATTTTTATTTTTTGGTAATGTTTGTCACGGTGTGTGTGGCTGAAGGGGCTGCGAGGCTGTAAAGCTGATGATGTACGGCCTGCTGAGAGAGGCCGGCTGAAAGGAAACACCGCTACAAGCCATGAATCTGAAAACGATCCGCCAGTGTTTATCCTCCTGTCAGCGCCGACGTCTCCAACTCCAACTTTGTCTAACCCGCGCTGTGAAAACGTCTCCTGAACCTCTTCATCCACTCTGCGGCTCGCAAACGCTGCTTTCCTTTTAATAAAGTGATCTAATCTGCCAGCAGGTTGAGATAATCCCACTTGTTTTCAACTTATTCCTTGAATCAAGTGTCATTTTCTGCCTCATTCTGCCTTTTTTCCACACATGAATATTTGTTCCCATAGGCAAAAAAAAAACATCCTGAAATAAGCAAAACTGCATGGAAACAAGTGGGATTTTTTTTTTTTTTTTTTACCTCCTTTGGTGATTTGTTGATTTTCACTCTTAACCCTTTATAGGGCACTCACTGAAATACTTTGAAATTCAAAAAAAACAACCCTAGACTGTTATTAGAGAACATGGCAGGACTTTATTACTTCTATAAAATTTTTCTAAAATTTTCATTTTGTAATAGAAAATCAAAGCCATTGAGATTGGTCAAATGCCACAATCATGTGACCTGGGATGTAGAGCGATCTTTGCTGATTGGCTGGGTGAAGACCAAATGATTATTGAACTAACTGAGACAGGGGATGGGCCTGATATGTAAAATTTCTGAAATTACCAAAAATAGTCACATGCCCTATAAAGGGTTAAAATAATCACTAAATCACTTAACATGGATTTTTTTTTTTTTTTTTACAGTGTCAGTTTTTCTTTACTTTCTGTTGTTGTTTTCCCTCCCAGTCAACACATTTCTGTTTTCTAGGAGGCTGTCAGGGTTCAGATGGTCATGCAACAGCAAAGCTCCATTTTATTTTAATTTTTCCATTCATCTTTTACCAGACAGATCCTTTAGCAGGTAACAGATCCCAGCATGCACCTGCTTGGTTTTTAAATGTTTTCCAGCTCCTTCTTTCCCAAAATATTAACAGCTCCGATGAACCTGAACACACCTTTTATTTGCAATATCCTCTGAATGTAAACTTTATATTTGGATGTATGTGTTTTTAGCTGGAGGGCGGCCCTGTTGTGGAGCAGACGCAGCAGCGGACGTGCATCTGAGATGGTTCGTGGTTATTTTTGCGATGTGCTCTAATGTCTTGGTCGTCTCTGGGATGTTCTCGTGGGCCGAGGCCGGCCGCGGTGTAGGGTTACCCTGAACCTTTCTGTGACAAGCCCGCCATAACACACACTCACACACACACACACACACACACACACTTAAAGACAAAATCTGGGCCCCCCAAATTTAGCCCACAGATGATATTCCCTCTCAGGAGAAGCATCTTGTCAAGTCCCTGCTTAGTGTCTGAAAATACCCCGTCCTCCCTGGCCGTCGCCCGGCCTGCTAGGTTTACAGATGACGTCCGTTTGTTCCTTGCTCAGCTGCGGGTTTTAAGATGCCTTCAGGGGCTGCTGCGGGTTTTAGGATGCCTTCAGGGGCTGCCAGGGCGTCTTGTCTTTTAAGACGAGCCATAGTCTCTCTCTCTTTTTTTTTTTTTTTTTTCCATAATGAAGACGTTGGGAGGGACGAGGGACAGCTGTGGCTCCAGGAATAGAGAGCTAATCCACTGCTGTGAGAGAGCTGGCAGGTTAACAGTGTGTGTGTGTGTGTGTGTGTGTGTGTGTGTGTGTGTGTGTGTGCAGAGCTGACTCCCACAACGCTTTGTGTTCCCTCTAGCCCCGGGGTTTTCTACGTTTTTTCTAAGTTTTAAGTCAGAGGTTCCCAAACTGTTTTCAGTAATGTTCCCCCTGTGCGTTTTTTTTTTTTTTTTTTTTTTAGCCCAGTTCCCCTGATCGGTCCAGCTCCATCAGGGTGAACCAACAACCTGATGCTGAGCAGATTCTCTTGTTTGTGTTTCTGCTTCTTCTTCTCTTCTTCCTCCTTGTTTCCAGCTTCAACCACTGATCCACTTTCTGGATTTGTTTGGTCTCGTCTTCCCGGTCACTGAAAATAAAACGTTCCTCAGGTTCATGGCGGCTCCGTCCGTCCTCCACCAACAAACGACCCCACAGCTCGTCAGATCATTACCACCTGCAGTCAGGTTTTAAAGTGAAACGCCCTCTAGTGGTTGTGTAGATAACAGCAGTGTGGTGAGAGGAGGAGTGAGGTGTAGAAACCAAATCCACCCTTTCGGAGGTGGACGGGCGCGGCTGGGTCACCCCGACACGGGACGCTCAACCCAGAGACCGGATTCCCGTGTGAGCCGAGTCGGGTGGTCAGTTCCAGGTGTTTATTATTGTCACCATGACAACAAAGCTCCTCTAACATTAAGCTCAACCTGACCCTAACTCTAATTAAGTGTAAACTCGGTTTTTGGCGTATCTGCTGCCGCCAGTAGGGGGCGCTAATTGCTCCTGTGGCTGGTGCGTCTGCATCGCTGGATTCTGTTTGAGTGCAGCTTCGGCTTCTGTAAACTCTGGCTGGAATAAATACAGCTGAATATCAGAAACCAGTCAGAAAAAAAATCTGTAAAACGTTTCCTCGCCCATAAAATCCTCTGCACTCGTGTTTCAGGATGCCACTGTCGCTGTTGGACATTTGCAACACTGCTTCACTGCGTCACTGCGTCACTGCGTCACTGTGTCACTGCTTCACAGCTTCACTGCTTCACTGCGTCACTGCTTCACTGCGTCACTGCTTCACAGCTTCACTGCTTCACTGCGTCACTGCGTCACTGCATCACTGTGTCACTGCATCACTGCGTCACTGCCTCACTGGATACGTTAGATGACGGCACTACAGAGAACAGAGAACATCAGCAGCACCTCACACTCACCTCTCACACTCTCTCCCTGATTCAGCTCGATAGCGTTGAGGTTGAAAGTTGGTGAAATGCTCCTTTAACACAAACCAAATGATCTCTTTGTTGATAAGAGCGTCTGTAATGGGAAAAGTCACTTCCACTGGGCGTCTGCGGCTTATTGAAAGTCCAGACCCTGAAAAAGTTGGACACCGGTTCATCTCTTGCAGTCTCTTGTCTTTTCCTTCCTGCACCTCTGAAGCATGTGGACACCAGGACGTTTACTTTGACTGAAGGGATTTTTCATTATGGCATTATTATTATTATTTTTTTTTTTACTAAAGGATTTGAGTATTGGGTGGTTTCCCTGACCCTGTCCTCCACACAGCAGATCGTCGCTCTGCAGCAGAGGCATCGCACATCAGTTTTAACTGGATCCTGCTTAATGGACACAGTCCTGGTCCTGAATGAGCTAACCTCAGTAATTCACATGGAGAAATTTCGCTTTAACCACTCTAAATCACCACATTGGTGGGAAGAATCATGGGGACCTTTTCTAGAACATCTATGTAGTACCCACAACACTTGGGGCACACAGAATGAGCCAGGGATCTGGATCTGGACTTGTGTCATGGCTGCCAATCTATAATACCTCAAACTCCTTTTTCCATTTTGCATCTCCGTTGATTATGTCCCTACATAAACACACTGAAATGTTTTTGCAGAAAGAATTCCTCTCTCTCCTGTGTATGAATGATGTGTGCATGTGTCTTGTATGAATGTGTTGTGGGTAAATGAGAATTTTTGGGTTTTCTTCTTCAGGGTGGGGTAAGGGTTATGATCGCACTGCAATTGTATTTTCATTTTCAGTGTAGTAACATTCCAATAAAAATAAATGTCAAAAAACAAAACAAAACAAAAAAAAAACCTGGATCCTGCTGGATGTAAACCTGAAAACAGAATTTGTCAGGAATTTGTGACAATATGATTAAAAACTGCATTCTTAACATGAATACAGTCACATACAGTCACATGTCAGTGGTTGGGATCGACCAGCCACTGACACCTGAGAAAGGTGCTGGTATTTTTTAACTTCACGCAGTTTGGATGAAAGCAGCTGGAAAAGTCAGTAATCTTGTATTTTTGTATTTAATTTCCTAAATCGATATGACTTGAAGATCCAGCAGGTGTCACTGTTGTATGAGTGTTGGGAGCTCCTGCATCCCATCACATGTTCCCCTAATGTGCTTTACTCTTGTTGTTGTTGTTGTTGTTGTTGTTGTTGTTGTTGGGTGAAAACCTCACACCTCAGAAATCTCAGCTTCACAGGAACTAAGAAAACCTGTTTGTTTTTGTTTTTTATTTTTTTCATGTGCAGGGAGCGTGACGATCCAGCAGCCAAAATGACCGAGTGAGTTCAACTTCATTTATTTTATTTCAGCATGTGGCTTAAACAGCAGGGATCGACAAGTATTGATTATTCAATGCTGATATCGATACTAATTATTAGTAACCAAGGACACTGATAACCGATGTATATGGCTGATGTTCATTTATAATAAATTTGCAGAACTTCCAAAATGTACAGTGCTAGAAACACCAACACGGACCTCACTTGGAATTAAGAAACGTTTAATTAACTAGTTATTATTATTATTAAAAAAAAAAAAAAAAAAGCAGAAAAAAACAGCATGCTGGGTCAGATTTCCTGTTTAAATGCTTGCAGGCTGCGTTCAGGCGCCTTTTTTAATCCAGTAAAATTAAAATTGTAAGCATTGGTCCATAAGGCAGGTCAGTGAAGGCAACACGCTGCCGCTCAGTGTTTCTGCTCAAATACATCAAGATGAGATGAGAACTGGATCTCTAATTTGGGAAACGTGACCCCGGCCTCTCACTTTTGCAAAATTTCGATAGAGATTACTGAAAAACTCAGATACCCGGTCGACCCCTGTGACAGAGCAGAGCGCCCCCTGCTGCTGTGTTGGTGTTCACTCTGGATTTGTTTTGTCTGCAGGAAACGAATGTCCTCGAGCCGCAAGCACAGCATGAAAGTAAGGAGCAAAGTCACGATGCTGCTTTCTGCCAAAAACACACTGAGCTCTGGTTTATAACAGCTCACTGTGAACTTATACTGCAAACACACACTAATATAGACATTGGTGTGTATAAATTATGCATATATACATGAATGCATGTACAGTACAAAACATTATATGTGGCAAATACATCTCTTACATTTTTCAATATTTATTTCTGCATATATTTACCTCTATGCAGTTCTCCATGTATGTTTCATTTTATTTCCACGCTTTCTTGCTTTTATCTTCTACTTGTCCAAACTGTCGGCACTGTTATTTTCATATATGCTTGCAATTTTTTAAGGTCTACTTTATTGTTTTTATTATTTTATGATTTGTACCACATGTGTTTCTACTTTTTATTTGCTTATTCTGCCGCTGTGAAGCTGTAATTTCCTCCCGGAGATCGATAAAGCTGTTTGGTGGTTTTGCAGAGTTGCATGCTGTCGGTGGCGAAGGATTTACTGGAGGCTGAAGCGAACGTGAAGGCTCAGGAGAGAGCAAAGTACCTGGCCGAGAAAGTTCCTCCTCTGCAGCTGCCGCACTCCAAAGACGACCTCGCGGTGAGATTACACCTTCATAATAATCTGCAGTAATCTGTATATATATTTAGTAATAATGTGTGGTAAAGTGCGATGTCCTGGGAAGACAGTCCCAAAGTGTGTGTCCACATAAACAGTCCACATGGTGCTTCTCCCCGTCCCCGTCACATGGTGTGCTGTGTGCGCCCCCTAGTGATCCGATCGCCTGCCAGCAAGCTCAAATAGCCACGATAGGACGATATGAAAGTAGAAATGATCGCCCGCCCCTAGTGCCATCTAAAACATGACTTGGCATTTCACAAGAAAACAGAGGAAGAGTAAAGTATGAAAAAAAAAAAATCATGATAATTTTTCATGTTGTCATTTTTTAAATTTCCGCTGTGTCTTATTCAACTTGCGGCTCCCCAAAAATGAGCGGGCGGCCCCTCAGATTGAGAAGCGCTGATGCAGGCGACAGATTGTAACGGTAAGACTGTGCTTGGGGTGCCAGTTAGGTCAGCGCCTAACAATACTTCATCAGGGTGTGACTCAGTATTTTTTTTTTTGTCAGTAGTCCACCGTACATAAGGTTCAACAAATGAGGAAAAGAAATAAAACCCCTTTCTTGAACCCATAAAAGCACATAGCCCAAAGCCAACCCATCCAAACCACTCAATAACACCACAAGGAATTTTCACTTCAAATCAAATGTATTGATCATAGGCAAGGAATCAACCAAGGAATCAGCAACAGAAAAGGCAGCAACACAAAAACAACAACAACAAAGAAATCAAAGGCCAGTCCATTCCAGAAAAAAATGCAATTTTCAACCCAGCCCAAAATCCTCACAGTCTCTTTCTGTAAAACAGTTCAACTCATTCCCAATTTCAAAACTCCGCTCAGTTCAGTTCAGTTCAGTTCCAGTTCGTTACAAAACAAATAAAAGAAGAGAAAAAGGCTTGAGTCGGTGACGTCCTGTTGTGTTGCAGGAGCTGTGCAAGAAGCTGCACGAGCAGATCAACGTCAGCGAGGAGGAGCGATACTGCATGGAGTTCAAGGTCAACATGGTCCTGAACGAGGTGAGCGCCCCGTCCACCCCCAACCCCCCCCCCAAAACACACAGGTCAGCAGAGACACATCAGCCTCTGTGCTCGGGGACCAGGAGGCTGCTGGATCTCACCGGTTCTTCATGACGAGTGACTCTACTGTTTTCCTCTCAGTCCCAAACTCATAAGACACAAAATCCAAACCCTGAAGATCTGCTCCAAATCGTTTCTTTTTCCTCTCAAAAGGTCCGAGACCTGAACATCAAGATCGTTGATCTGAGAGGAAAGTTCAAGAGACCGAAGCTGAAGAAGGTGCGCATGTCGGCCGACGCCATGCTGAAGGCCCTGCTGGGCTCCAAGCACACGGTCAACATGGACCTGAGGGCCAACCTGAAGCAGGTCAAGAAGGAGGTCAAGGAGGAGGTGAGTCTGGAGCTCAGGTAGGAGCCACCAACCGGGAAGGTTCTGACTCCCAAACTGAACACTCTTCAAACCTGGAAATCCTGGTGGGAAACTTGGAGTTTTCTCGGAGTCCAGGTCATCTGAGATGTGACACAGGTCACAGATCAGTTTTAAAAAGATGCAGTTGGATTCTCGTAAAGATGGAAGTTTAAGGACCGTTCCAGTAACTCTGCATGTTTAGCGTAATATCTACAAAATATGTAGAACCCCCTTTTCTCCAGCCGCTGGTTTCCATTCATTCCCAGTTCCCAGCTGTCCTGAACGCAGCATCGCCGCTCCGACAGTGGGGCGGTAATGCTGCGTTCGCTTCCTTCAGCTGTGATTTAGTTTTTCCTCCTGATTTCTTTGTTTCCTTTGAAGTGAGATGCTGAATCCGACAAGGCCAACCTGCCAAAGGGCTCGTGGATCAAAAATAATGCACCGAATATGGATTATTTTATGGGGAGATAGCAGTGATACACGTTCCATCTTTCTCTAACCTTTTTTGGTTCTTGTATAGAATCAGGCACCGTTTGTTAGCTTCAACATCAACACTATCTGTCGCTCAGATGAATCTGAAATGCAACAGTTTTAAAAATATCAGGAGGGTTTTTATTTGTGTAAAATCAGCACTGAACGCATCGCTCTGTGTGTTTGCAGGACAAGCAGCTGCGCGACGTCGGCGACTGGCGCAAGAACATCGAGGACAAGTCTGACAGGAAGAAGATGTTTGACAGTTAAATCTGATCGATCGATCGGTGTGATTGACGGGACGGGATTTCTGCTCTGATGTGCTCGTAGATGAAGAGTTTTGTTCCAAAACGAGACAAAACGCCGGCGCCCCCCCTCATCCTGCTGCCGCTTAGAAATGTCGAGGATCCGGTTTGTCGTCTTAGTTTGATTTACTTTTGAGCTTTAAAGGAAAAATCCCCTCAAAACCCCTCAGACAGCTGTGGATGGTGTGCAAACCTGATGGCTGGCTAGTGTGTGTGTGTGTGTGTGTGTGTGTGAGCCTGAGCGTCTACCTTTGATTGGAAGCAGCACGTTTTGCCCCTTCTCTGGGGGTTCTCCAAAGGCATTCTGGGAAATGTGGGGAAAGCAGCAGGGCCTAACTGAAGCGGACGTAGACGAGGCGGCTTGAGGGAACAGGACGGCTGGAATGTGTTGAGCATCACATTCTGACAGAGGAAGAGGATTTCAGGGAGATATTTCCTTAATAAATCAGTGCAACAGCATAAAAATAACAAACATCATCATCATCAAACAGCAGGGACGCACGGCGGCGTGTTTTTATTTTGGTCTTTCCGTAAATCTTGGTTTTCACGCGTCGGACGTCTCACTTTGGAACAAAACTCTTTGAAGCTGAAACCAAACCGCCGGTGGCTCTTCTGCCCCGGCTGGTTCACCGTGTGTGTGTGTGTGTGTGATGCAGTGTGTATCGGACGTCTACAGGTGTGTGTGTGTGCACTGCGGCCGGGCAGCGGGCGCCGTGCGCTGCCCCGTCACCCTAAACTACACAGCGGCATGGCATCTTTTCTAAAACTGTCCAGAAGGAGACATTGTGATGTACTTTGCTCTTCCTGATGCTCTCACATTAAATATGAATGCTTCACCTTCACCTCGCCTCGTTAGTCGTTCTTTAATCTGCTGCACATTCACAGCGACATGCTAACTGGGTTTTATTTGATGACGTCATATCGAGTAGGTTCAGTCCTTTTTGAACTTTTGTATCACTGATTATATAAAGCAATACTACAGTTTACAACCTCAAATCTTCAGACTCCCTCACCTCTTTCTTTCATTCTGCAGAAAAACACACCTGAATTTCAGATCTGTGGTGCGAGCACCTCAGAAAAAGTTCATCCAAAGCCGCACCACCTTGTAGCAGAAAGTCTGCAGCTTCAGCACATCTTCAGACTGGAGCTCAGAGACTAAATAATCCCAGATAATCCATCAGGAGAGTCAAATCTAATCCTCATTTCCATCCCTGAAACTCTTTTTTCACCTTAACTTTTGGTTTTGTCAAACAGTGTCTGAGCTCTAACGCCCTCTAGTGGTCAGAAATCACTCACTGCAGCTTTGAGGTTAATAACTCCTGGACTTTTTGTTGGCCGGTCATTTTTTCAGTTCAGCACTCGGAGGTGAGTTTCTCAGACAAGTTTTATTATTTTTGCACTGAAAATTCTTTAGTTTCACGCTGAATATTCACTCTGCTTCCTCTGTCTCTGCCACAGATCAGCCGACATGAAGCAGCTGCAGGGTGAGTAACCAGGAGTGCTGCTTATCTCACCTCCTGACCCCATCGTGCTTTTAATAAAAATAAATCAAGGCATAACATGTCCCCTCTGTGGTGCAGAGAGTCCTTGAAAAACCAAATCTAAAAACCAGACTGAGAGGTGGACTTGTCTCGTCTTTCTCTCTTTGGCCTGTTTAGTGTTTGTGTGGGAATTCCATTCATTTTGCTGATTCAGTAAAACAAACATAAGCATGAACAGTATTAATGCAGATGCTGAGAGTAGAGGCGAGTTTCAGATCCACCAAAAAAGATCTTTTGATTTAAAAACCATTTCCTCAGTGATGAAATGCTCTCGATTCAGTTTCCCCCTCTGAGCTGAATAAATCAAATTTTATTTGAATAGCATGTTTGGTCAGTTCAAATGCAATGCACTTTGCATGGGAGAAGACAAATGAAAAAAAAAAAAAAAAACAGTAGATAAGGAGAAAACAAAATAAAACAGTTATAGAAATAATTGAAAATACAACGCGAGTGATTCAAGTGAATTAATAAAATGATTAAAAGATGCTCGTATATTTTTTCTGCATGGTGGTGTGGCATGGATTCATGCCTGTACTTTTACATGTGATGTGAATGTGAGACGTCACTTGACCAAACCGCAGTGCCATGTTCCCGTCCTTATCTCTGCATGCCAGATAAGATCACACTCAACATGCACTTGCAGGTTAAAGTGACTTGATGAGCTGTGATTTATTGGCTTGTTTTTTTTTTCCACTCAGCTTTGCTTTGCTGCATTCCAGGGTTCTTATGCACGTCTGCAAAGTTCTGCAAAAGCATTGAAATAATCAGATATTTTCCAGGCTTTTGAATGGTTTTAATGTAGAATAATCTTCACCCATAGAGCTGTATGATTCATATTGGTGCTGTCAGTAAACAGTAAATCATGCTAAATCAAGCAAAACCTTAAAATCAGACAAAAAAAAAAAAAAAAAAAAAAAAAATAATAATAATAATAATTGTGGTTTAAAAACTGAAACTTTGAGCTCTGTCCCGTCAGCAGGATGATGTGTCTGCATGCGTCCAACCAGATCCTCGCTGTCACGTTTCAGTCGATGTAAATACGTGAATTTAAGTTAATTGAAGCAACCGAGACAATTCATCTGCGTCAGTGTTCATGTGTATGATGTGAACAAAGGAGCTTCCAATATTATTTTTCACAAGTCATAGACAATAATTAAAAAAAAAAAAAAGCTGTGTCTCAATAAAACTTTGAGTAAGTTCTAGGTTAAAGGTACTGTGTGCTCTGGGTTTTGGGCTGTCACATTCTCCACATGCACAGCGACCTGCACACGTTACAGACACACCTGTTATCAGTGTGTGTGAATCCACTGGAGCAGGTGGACGTGAACACACCTGTGTGAGAGGACAGCTGCACACTGTTTGCTTTGCTTTGGCGGCTTCTGGTTTGATGCTGCTCACTGTGGTGACTTCAGTCTGACGAGTGGAGTGCCGATGGCGTCCCTGGCATGTTAATACTCATTTATGCTCGACATTAAATCCGGATACAGACGGAGCCTTGTGTCCGTACTCTGCGTTCGTCCGTATTTGTTCTGGTTTTCATGAAACGTACAAACAGAGCAGCACCACCAGAAGTCAGGGGACAGCACAGCCGATAGTTCAAGAGAGACCGGACTATGAGCGAGACACGAAGAAGAATTTTTAAAAAGTTGTTCATGTTAAAAAAAGAATAGAGCATCCTCCTGCAGCGATGTGTTTAAGGACCACCGTCCTCCTGCAGCGATGTGTTTAAGGACCACCGTCCTCCTGCGGTGATGTGTTTAATGACCTCACAGACCGACGTCTACAGCGCCGCGTCCTCTTCTGCCTCTTTGTAGCAGCTCCATCATTACAACCTCCTCCACGGTCGCCATGTTTGTTGCTGTCAGCAGAAACTTTGGACTCTGTGCTGCCCTCTAGTGGATTTACTGCTTAAATAAAGGACGCGTGGAAGCATGTGGGCAGAGATGGTTACATCATTTGAAACAGAGGTATTCATTTTTAAAGGGAGCATAGATGAGCCTTAACTCTGGTGCGGAGTTCGCACTCCACAGCTCGGAGGCTTCAGCTCGAGCTCGGTGCAGGGAGATGGAGGCTTGCTGACTTTTGAGTTTTGTAATAAACAGTTATTTGTATCTCCAGAGCTCTGTCCCAGCCCACCACCCAGGTGGCATCACACCTGGACCCTGTGTCCTCCCGCCCAGCCCTCCTGCAGACGGTGCAAGCAGAGCAGGTGAGGCTTACTCTGGTGATGCCAGGCTGACATCCCACCGTCACCGGGCAGGTCGGCTGAGACTCGCTCCCCGCCCCGTCCCTCCCCCCCGGGGGCGGAGGCTCTGGGTCTGACCTCTGAGGGAATCTGGCTGTCAGCCCCAGGGGAGTCTCATGACCTGGTCCAGACACGTCCGGGAGATTGGGTAACATCCAAGCACGAGCCTCTTAATCTTGCAGATGGAGGATCTTTGAAACGCGGTCCAGGGAACACCAGCTGGACCCTCTGATGAGCTCTGCCTCCACCTTCAATGGAGGCAGCGGTTAATGTAGCTCAGGAGGGACTCTCCAGCTGTCTGAGGGGGACTGTGACCCAGTTCCCAGCTCCTTGAGGTGCACAAGATGCCCTCAGCCACCTGTTCAAGTTCAAGTTCATATAAAGCCCTTAATCACTGTTCGAGTCTCAGATGGCTTTACGGTCCCACAGTTCATGGAAAAGAAAACAAACAAAAAATGTTCCACCTCGGGACTTGGAGCTCTGGAGTCTGAGGCGGCTGTCACTCAGGACCGGGTTTGTGCAGGAGCCGACCTGCAGCTCAGTCCTCTGCTCTGTCCTGATGCTGCTCTCTGACTTACGCTTTTTGCACCAAGTGATCGAGATTTGCTCCGTCGACTCCGCCCATACAGGAGGCGAGGAACACGGGCGGTTGTTGGGATGTCCAGTCCGGCCCAGTCTGGGAGCTTCAGACTCCCACAGGGGGACACACAGTTGTTTGCACTGGTTTTCCCTCAGCAGCAGGTGTGAGGACATGCTGTTCTGGAGATGTGGCGGTGTCAGAGGCTTGGTGGTGATGCAGCATCACTGCCACACGGTTGGTCCCATCTTTTTTTTTTTTTTTTTTTTGGAGACCTGATTCCACCTGGGGTTTGTCTCTTCACCCTCCCAGTCAGCCTTTCCTCTGGTGGGAAAGCTCATGTGGCCCCTCCCTCTCTGCGGTGGGCCGTCCTGGCTGGCATAGCGGTGTGTGTACGGGGTGTGTTTGTGAGCACTTCATGTGCCTCGAGCTGCCTTCACAAAACTTTCACGAGCATTTAAGAAATCTAATGTCAATCCAACATCACTGGTCCAGCCCTTAAATATATATGGAGATCAATTTTAATAATTATACATATTTTTTGTAATTTAATTTTTGTTTTTTTATTTTAGTTTGTATTATTCAGTTTTTTTTTCCAGATTTTTTTAATGTGTTTTTTTTATTTATTTATTTTTTTTTTTTGCCATTTTTTGGTAGGCATACATATGTTACTCTTTTATATTCTGTAATAAAATAAAAATAAAAAATCCTTTTTTATTTTTTTAACCTCTTTTCAGTAATTGTTTTTTTTTCTTGCCATGTTCAGGTATTTTTTTGGTAATATTTAAAGTGTTTTTTGCAAATATTTTAACAAATTTTTTGCTAGTTTGCTAATCACCTTTGTCGAAATGTTTTTGAGAGAAATCAGGTGAATTTGCTCAGGTTTCAAAGAGTTAGACGTGTCTTTGATTGTTTTTAATCTTGTTTTAATCTCATCACTTTGAGTGGTGAGCCACTTAGCATGACAAATGTGACACCTTGATAATTCCTTAATTAACACAAGCAAACTCACCTGCAGTGGTTACCTGGGGATCCAGAGGATGAAAAAGTTTAAAAACCTGTGAACGAGCCGACACAGCTGTGGGAAGATCTGCCTCCAGGTGGGAGTCAGGCAGCTCAGGCTCCAACATCATGAACACTAAAGCAACACAAGGTGCAGTCACAGAGATGTGTTGCTGCCTTTACATTGTGAGGAGAACACACACTCCTCTCTTCTCTTGCTTCTCCAAACTCCAAACAGAACTCCCCGGCAGAATCATGAATCAACCCGCTGATCACGGCTCGCCTGTGTCGCTGAGAGACACGGCCTTGAGCCTCGTGGCATTCCCGTGTGCGTCGGCCACGCTGCATTCCCTGCATGACTCAGAGTCCATCATCGCCGTGTCTGCACCTCCCAGCCGCCTGTCAGCGCCGCTCCTGTTAGCATGCACGCCTATAGGCCGACCTGCAGCCTCCCTCACACCTCGGCTCGGCCGCTCGCCGCTCGCCGCTCGGCTCTGTGAAGTATCACCGCTGAAGCCGAGGTGAAGAGGAAGTCACTCACCTGCTGTCTGAGTCTCATCTGGAGGACAACATCAAACAGCTTTCACTTCTTAAATCGAGGCAGCTTCGACCTCTGACCCGTCCTCTGAGTTTTCTTCATGATCTTGTTCTCTCCCTTCATCAGAAGCAGAAATACTTTATTGATCCCCGAGGGGAAACTGGGTCAGTTGCAGCTGCTCAAATTCTCAAGAGAAGAACATATCATAAGCATGAGTCGAATTATATATAAATAGAAATAGAAGTTATTAAATTATGTGTATTATGTGTAAATATGTGCATTAGTCCTGTAAAAGTATACCTATATACACCATATATACACTGGGGTACTGCACTTTGGAATAATTGTCCTGCAGGTATAAAATCGAATTATTGCCCAGTTTAACAGTTAAATGGACAGTTAGATAATGTCCATATCCATCAGGCTCTCTGTGTGCACGTCACTTCATTCACTCAGTATGTGGATTCAGGTCAAACAGCAGAGTGAGCAGGTGAGCCTGTAGTCACAAATGAGTTCTTATACTGTATATTTACTGTATGTGAGCTAACTCTTATCACGTTGTTCTTTTTGAGAGTTTAATTGGCCTGAAAGCAACACTGATGACACTCGACTTCAGTCACAAATGTTTTTTGTCAGGAAAATTAAAAGAATAAATAAATGAAATACAGTTTTTCTCAGTAGCTGAGCTCCTCTAAACCAGCAGCAGCAGCAGGCTGTACACACAAAGAGAGCAAATGAACCAAAGAAAGGTTTTTCCCTTATTCAAGTTTTATTTGATTTATTATCAAATGAGGTTGTACAAAACAAGAAAAAAAAAAGACACAAAATTTGCTCAGTTGTTTTTTTTTTGTTATTGAGTCTGAGGCTGTGCAAAAAAAAAAAAAAAAAAAAAAAAAAAAAACAGAGAAGGAGGGGAAAAGGAGAACAATTTGACACAACAGTTAATTTGCTCTGCTGGAATATATTTTTTCCTTATCTAATAATTCAGCTCGTGCCCCCCCTCCTTATTTCCTCCTCCCTCAAACTGACCCTGCTGCCCCTGCAGGGTCCCGGGCCCCGGGGCCAGCGAGGTCGTCTCTTGGTGCCCTAAACAAATGTGACGCTGGCGTCTGCTGTAAGCTCAGCGGCGAGGCTGCGGCGCGTCACGTTCCTCTGCAGGTGTTTCTGAAACGCAGAGGAAAACCAGTAAGACTGGAGTTATGAGCCCGAGCCTCCGGGGAGCGTAACGCTACCCGCTGGAAAATCAGTTTTGATAAGGCTCCCTGAGAGTTTTTATAGCCCGAGTGTTAATATGAGAGGCGCTCTGCGGCCGCGGCCAAAGAAAGAGCTGGAAGCTGTTGTGGAGGCAGAGCCTCGGCTCAGAGCGGCAATCCAAGATGAAACGCTAAGCGCTGCAGCCCCTGATTAGATGATATTTATAGCTGACAGAAATGTGAACGTGTTAAATACATATTTGGAGCAGAGCTGAAAGCTATATCTAAGTTTCATCTGCAGTTTCCCTCTTTTGAATCGATTTCCCTCGTCGGTCACAGAGACTCTGGTGTCGTCTGCAAAACATTTCAGGTTCATCTTGTTTTCATTTTGTTTGTTGAGGCTTGTTTGTGAGTGCGGCTCCATGTTGGGACGCTGTGGGTTACGCTGGGACAGCGGAGGGACGCCGCCTCTGCCTTCTGGGAAATTATCAGATGGGAATTTCAAACAAATGATATGGAGAGACGGATGTGAGGCCCTGCAGGCGGTCGGCTGCTGGATGAGGGACTGTGCTCGTATCTAGAGATTTTAGCAAACTGTCTACTGTTTCGCCCAGATTTCCCAGGTTTCAGGTGTGAAGTTTGGGTCTGTTTTCCTTCCATGTGATTTTCTGCCAAACTCAGAAAGCAGCTTCTTGCAGCTTCTTGCAGTTTGTTGCAGCTCGTTGTGTTTCTGTGAGATTTCAGCTGTGTGATGGATGATTCTCTGCTGTGCAGCACTCAGCACGTGTACAGGAGAATATAAATCACTCCTGGTGATCGGCTCCTTCTAGACTGGCAGGGAGTTATTGATCATCTCTAAGTGGAGGGAAGCCGAGCTTCACTCCTGAAGGAAGTTTCCTTTAACACACATCTGTCTGATGCATCTGAGCGGTGACAAGATAAATATGTGTGTCCTCAGCCGGTGGGTCAGCAAGTGTTGCTTCAGTAAATTAAAGTGTGAGTTAAGGTGAAGTCCCGCAGGCAGACGGGTGTGTGTGGACATGACGCAGCACTTTGCAGAGCAAAACACGGCCTGTCACATGAGGCCACTGGGCCACGCCGGCACAATGTGGACTGACTTCTTATGACCAAAAATCCCCCGAAACACCAGACTGTCCGTGTTTAGAGCAGAACACAATACAATAGATCAGAACCAAATAGAATAGACTAGAACAGAATGGAATAGAACAGAACTGAACAGAGCAGAACAGAACAGAACTGAATAGAACTGAATAGAATAGAATAGAATAGAATAGAATAGAATAGAATAGAATAGAATAAACTTTGGTAAAGTGGCTGTTTTGATTGAAAATGTCTGTTATATGTGCAGTTAAAGTGTCTTTTGCTTGTCATTAAAGAGATTTTTTCAATCTCAGCGAGGCCATCCTGGAAAGATAAAGGTTAAATTCAATAAAAATAATCAGATACACTTGTCTTGCTTTCACTAAGAGTCTGACACGGAGCGTGAAGAGCTGATCTGCATCTTTTTTATTTTTTTGTCTTGAATCAGAAACACAGATTCAGTTTCAAAAGACAGAAATGAAGAAGGTCGTGTCCCGGCCCAAGCATCTGCTCGAGTGTTCAGATTCCATAATGGTTTTATCATCATCATCATCATCATCATCCTCATCTTCGTCATCGTGGCTTTCCTCCCCTTTTTTAGCGTCCAAGTGGCACGGCGGCTCCCTGCAGGCTCCTCCTTGCAGGCGGCGGAGCGGCGAGGTGAGCTGGCAGCAGATGATGATATTTCAGGCTGCGTGCCGGCTCATTGGTCTGAGGAGCCTTCATCTCCATAAAGAGGAGCCCCGCATCCAAATTTGACCCCCCATATAAACCCCGAGTGATTTCCTCTCCATACGACTTGCCAGTTCGTCCCTGCCTCCCTCTTTTTCTCTCCTCCTCTGTCGCTCCGGGACGCCGCAGCTCCTCCTCATCTTTCTCCTCCCAGGTGAGACTCTTTTTCCTTCCTCTTCCTCTGGAGCTGTTCTTTTAAAAGTCAGAAGTCTGAAGTGAGTGAAACTGCGTCTGTCTTTTTGGAGGAAAAGTGTTGGAAGTGATGGGTGGAAGTCCTTACCTCTGGATTTTACCAAGCAGAGGCAAAGAGAGAGAGAAATGTGATGCTGAGGATGTTTTCTAAATGAGGTTATTTCTTTCTTGGGATGTTTCTTTTTTTGTGTGAAATTCTCCTTTATTTGCTTTAGTGATTTTGCTTAAGATTGTTGTTGCTGGAAATCAGGATGTGGTTACTGTGCAGTCTGTCTTCAAGTGGCTTTTGAGGTTTTTTGACATTTTTGACATTGACATTTGACAATTTTTTTTTGACATTTTGCTGCATCTGGTTGTAGGAAATTGAAGTTGGAGTCATTTCTTCTGATTTTTTTGGCCTCATAAATTAAAGTGTAATGGCTCTGTCTTTGCAGTTTGCTGTTTGTTTGTCCAAGAGCTTCACAGTTAGGGTAAAGATCTCAGCGTGAAGCATTTATTTGTGTGGTGTTGAAGGCAGTGAGTGGCCGGGAATGGCAGCTAACGCGTTGGCACAGCGCTCTGAAACACGAGGCGCAGACCTAAGCCTGGAATCCCCTCCGGAGAGGAAAAATCCGGCCCGGGTCCCCTGAGGTTATTAGTTTGTCCATCTGTGAATTCACTCGGAGCCGGCGTCAGAGCCGACATCCGAGCCCCGGCCAAACTTAGCCCTGTCAGCGCTCGAGCCTCCATCAACTGTTTGGGCGTCTCACGTTTCATAGCAGTGACTCTGATCCTCTGATACTCAGAGGCACATTAAGCAGCACCAGGTGTGTCCTCGTCTCCTCTTCCTCACCTCCTCCTCTCTTCTCTCTCCTCCCTCTGACTCCCGGCAGGTCGTGAAGCAAACAAACAGCCACCATGTCTGAGTGAGTCTTGTTTTCCCCATTACATTTTCCTTCATGTATCCTTTATATTTTCATTTTGCCATTTTTTTTTTTTTTTTTTTTTTTTTGGTACTTACTTGTGATGCTAATGCCGCTGCGTCTCGCCCGTGTCTCGTTACAGGAAGAAGATGACCTCCAGCCGCAGGCATCACCTGAAGGTACCACGCCACACCTGTCCCCGCCGCAGGCCACACCTGTCTGCCTGTCTGCCTGTCTGTCTGTGGCCTTATAATGTGGAAACACAGAGTTTGACCAGTACTGACTTTCTGATATTATTAACTGATATTTGACCAATATCAATACCAATATCAGTATCTGACCTGTATCAATACCAATATCTGACCAATATCATTACCAATATCTGACTTGTATCAATACCAATATCTGACCAATATCATTACCAGTATCTGACTTGTATCAATACCAATATCTGACCAATACCAATACCAATATTTGAAGCTGCTGAGTGACGGCATTGCAGCCCCATTCAGAATCTCTAAATTTGACTTTTTGTGGCAAAAAATCCCCCACAATACTAAGTTTTCAGTGTTTACAATAGAACAGAGTAGAACAGAGTAGAATAGAACAGAACAGAATAGAACAGAATAGAATAGAAAGTGTATTGTCAGTAAAACAGACAGCAGACGTCACATTAACAGGACAGTTACAGAAAAACATCACAGAGTTATCAGAAATTGCCAGGTTTTTTATTCCTGAAACAACATTTAGATCTGAATGTGACATAAACTCTCCACTGAAACTGGAAAAATTATTATTAGTATTTTTTTTTTTTTTAAAAAAAGTGTGTGTACTGACTCTTTAACCCAGGATGAGGCCAGGCTTCCTGCAGGCGTTAGAGAAAACTCCTCTGACGCCTCATGGGAATGATTTCTCTGCTCTAATACACAGATACACAGATAAATACAGAGAGAAAATTAATAATAATAATAATAATAATAATAAAATCACAGTGACTGGTTTTAGACTGAGTCTGGGAAAACCTCCATTACAGGCAGAATGAGAGCCAGAGTCTCAACACGATTATCTGTATATCTATAAAAGGTGAAATAAAAATTTAAAAGTATATTTTTAAGAAAGGGTTGTTATTTTTGCGTAATGTCCCTTTAATAGGAAAGCTAACTTCAAAAGCTTCAGTCCAACAGACGTGAAGTCGCTGGTCGTCTCTGGCGTCCACCTCATTTTCTGGCCTGAATTACAGTCTGTCAGCCGCAGGCGAGGCGTGAGTGTGTGTGTGTGTGTGTGTGTGTGAGGCTGAGCTGCCCTCTGCTGGTGGAGCAGAGAGGAGGCAGGAGTTCTACAGAAACATCTGTGGGCATGTCAGGGCCATTTCAGGGGAAAAAAAATTAGAGAGCGGGGGGATTATGTTCTGAGAAAAAAAGTCAAAATTTCTGAGATTAAAGTTGTAATTTTATGAGAGTACAACTCGCAAATTCTAGAGATTAAGGTGGTAAATTTAGGAGAAAAAAACTTACAAATTTAGGAGAAAAAAACTTGACCAAAAAAAACCCCATATATATTAATAATAATTTTTGAGTTTTTGCCTTATAAATATGCCACTTTAATCTCAGAGAATATCGAATATAGAGGTTTTTTTTTTTCTCAGTTTATCAGCCCTCCTCCCCCGGCTGCTTTTATTTTTCCTGACAGTGGCCCTGACATGCTGCTGTACAGCTGTGATGTGATTTCAAAATAAAGTGCAGAAAAGAAAGAGAAAGAGGATGGGGACACTTCAGAGAGAATTATCTAAATTAAATTAGTCAATTTGATCAAATTGAACCCCCCCTCCCCTCTCTCTCTCTCTCTCTCTCTCTCTCTCTCTCTCTCTCTCTCTCTCTCTCCCCTGCAGAGCTTGATGCTCTCTATCGCCGCCAACTGGCTGGCGAATGAGAAGACTGAGCTGGTGAAGATCAAGGAGGCCTACATGGAAGAGAACTGTCCTCGTCCCAGCCTGAGTGGAGACCAGGCCTCGCTGATGGTGAGGCACACACACACCCCAACACACACCCCAACACACCCCATCACACCCCCAACACACCCCCAACACACCCCAACACACCCCATCACACCCCAACACACCCCGACACACCCCAAAATACCCTGACACACCAAGACACACCCCAACACACCCTGTCGCTGATAAATGTGTGTGAGTGAGTCTGAAGTGTCTTCATGAGTTTTCAGCTGCAGGTAAAACCTCGTATGTGCGTCTGCCTGCAGGAAACCTGCAAGAAGCTGCACGCTCTCATCGACAAGATCGACGAGGAGAGGTACGACGCCGAGGCCAAGGTCGTCAAAACCGACAAAGAGGTACACGTGCCCCTTTAACGTCAACCAATCAATCAATCAATCAACCAATCAATCAATCAATCAATCAACCAATCCACTCAATCAATCAAACAATCAATCAATCAATCAATCAGTCAAACGATCAGTCAGTTAGTCAGTCAATCAATCAGTCACATATCCATTCAGAGGAAACAGGGATCTCACTGGTTCACACTGAGGCTTTAAAAACTCTCATGTTTGAAAACCTCATAGTTTCTGATTATGTATTTAGACATTTTATCTGTATCTGTGTATATAATCTGAATTATATATCTGATATAAAGTGTTTTCCATGAGGCTGACAGTCTCTGTGCCGAGCATCATTATACTGAAAATAATTGCACATTATTAGTATATGTCTATTTTATATATCCATATTTTACAGATATATTTCATCATACCTATAGTCTGTGCAAAGGTTCAGAAATGAGAGGTCTATACATATTTTAT
Source organism: Myripristis murdjan (assembly GCF_902150065.1). Lineage (NCBI taxonomy): Eukaryota > Metazoa > Chordata > Actinopteri > Holocentriformes > Holocentridae > Myripristis > Myripristis murdjan. Next base: position 33,943,000 of record NC_043985.1, read on the forward strand.
AGATATATTTTAATATATTTTATTTTTTATTGCTGTTACAGGGTTAGGCTGTTTTTCTTGTATTCTTTGTACTGATCCACTTTATTTGTTTTGTTACTTGTTGTGTTGAATTTCTATGTTATTTCTTCTGATCTATCTATCTATCTATCTATCTACACTATATTACCAAAAGTATTCGCTCACCTGCCTTTACTCATACTATGAACTGAAGTGCCATCCCATTCCTAACCCATAGAGTTCAATATGATGTCGGTCCACCTTTTGCAGCTATTACAGCTTCAACTCTTCTGGGAAGACTGTCCACAAGGTTGAGGAGAGTGTTTATAGGAATTTTTGACCATTCTTCCAAAAGCGCATTGGTGAGGTCACACACTGATGTTGGTCGAGAAGGCCTGGCTCTCAGTCTCCGCTCTAATTCATCCCAAAGGTGTTCTATCGGGTTCAGGTCAGGACTCTGTGCAGGCCAGTCAAGTTCATCCACACCAGACTCTGTCATCCATGTCTTTATGGACCTTGCGTTGTGCACTGGTGCACAGTCATGTTGGAAGAGGAAGGGGCCTGCTCCAAACTGTTCCCACAAGGTTGGGAGCATGGAATTGTCCAAAATGTTTTGGTATCCTGAAGCATTCAAAGTTCCTTTCACTGGAACTAAGGGGCCAAGCCCAGCTCCTGAAAAACAACCCCACACCATAATTCCTCCTCCACCAAATTTCACAGTCGGCACAATGCAGTCTGAAATGTACCGTTCTCCTGGCAACCTCCAAACCCAGACTCGTCCATCAGATTTCCAGATGGAAAAGCGTGATTCATCACTCCAGAGAACGCGTCTCCACTGCTCTAGAGGCCAGTGGCGGCGTGCTTTACACCATTGCATCCGACGCTTTGCATTGCACTTGGTGATGTGTGGCTTGGCTGCAGCTGCTCGGCCATGGAAACCCATTCCATGAAGCTCTCTGCGTACTGTACTTGGGCTAATCTGAAGGTCACATGAAGTTTGTAGCTCTGTAGCAATTGACTGTGCAGAAAGTCGGCGACCTCTTTGCACTATGCGCTTCAGCATCCGCTGACCCCTCTCCGTCACTTTACGTGGCCTACCACTTCATGGCTGAGTTGCTGTTGTTCCCAAACGCTTCCATTTTGTTATAATAGAGCTGACAGTTGACTGTGGAATATTTAGGAGCGAGGAAATTTCACGACTGGATTTGTTGCACAGGTGGCATCCTATGACAGTTCCACGCTGGAATTCACTGAGCTCCTGAGAGCGGCCCATTCTTTCACAAATGTCTTGTTTCACAGTCTGCATGCCTGAGTGCTTGATTTTATACACCTGTGGCCAGGCCAAGTGATTAGGACACCTGATTCTGATCATTTGAATGGGTGAGCGAATACTTTTGGTAATATAGTGTATCTATCTATCTATCTATCTATCTATCTATCTATCTATCTATCTATCTACTTCTGGTTTATCTAATTCTGGTTTTGCTGAATCATATTTTTTGTCCCATGACTTTTTCCGCTGAAACAAACTGGATGCCTGTTTTTTTTTTTTTTTTTTTTTTTTTTTTTTTTGTTTGTTTTGTTTTGTTTTTGTTTTTCACAGTTCCACTTTTTTTTTCATCCAGTTGTAACAAAACGTGCTAAATATTCAGCTAACACCTCAGGGAGCGTCGATGGAGTCGCTCTGGATTTGCTTTTATTTTTATTTAATTTTTTTGTAATTTTTTCCAATTTATTTTATTTTTTTTAAACCAGTGTTGCAGTCATTTTGCCAGTTTGCTCGTCGTTATGCAGCAGAGCCTTTGCCCTTTGACCTTTAACCTGCCATTGTTTCCAGATTGATGACCTGAAGATCAAAGTGGTGGACCTGGCGGGCGTGAAGAAGCCCGCCCTGAAGAAGGTGCGCATGTCGGCCGACGCCATGCTGAAGGCCCTGCTGGGCTCCAAGCACACGGTCAACATGGACCTGAGGGCCAACCTGAAGCAGGTCAAGAAGGAGGTGAAAGAGGAGGTGAGTGTCGCTCGACAGGTGGGAGGAGAGACAGGTGAGGGCGCGCTCTGTTGACTCGCTGCTGATGTCATCGTGTGTTTGTGTCCTGCAGCCTGCGGAGGCGGTCGGCGACTGGCGTAAGAACATTGAGGACAAGGCTGACAGGAAGAAGATGTTCGAGACTTCCTAAAGCGCCTCTCGCTGTGCGTGCGCTCGCTCCGGGCTCCGGGCTCCGGGCTCCGGGCTCCGGGCTCCGGGCTCCGGGCTCCGGGCTCCGGGCTCTGGGCTCCGGGCTCCGGGCTCCGGGCTCCGGGCGCTTTTTATGGATTCACTGCCAAAATGTCTTGTTTTTCACTGAGTGGAAATGCTTTTTGTTTCATTAAATCTGTAACTTCCAGCTTGGTGTTTTGTTGTATGTTGGAGCAGCAGGGCGGGGCGGGGCGGGGCGGGGCGGGGCGGGCCAGGGCGGGGCGGGGCGAGGTGACACAGTTACACTTTGTCTCGCTGTCCTGGGATCAGCCTTGCTTTCACTGAGATGAATTTCAGTTTCAGCTTCAAAATAAGCCAAAAAAGTCATGTCGCAGGTTTTGTCCCGACAGCGAGAACATGCTAAAGCTCAGTCTCAGCCTGCAGTTTCACTTCCTGTTTCCTCTGTGCTGATGTTCACTTCATGTTTGCGCTTTTCTAATAAATTTGTTGTCTTTCCTACTTCTGCTGCTCTCGTGTGACGTGTTTTGTCTTTTCGCTCGGCGGCTGAGAGGAACACCAAACCCACCGTGACCCGAGTCACGCCGCGTCCGTCTGACAACACACGCCAGGTTAAAGCAAAACTAGAAAAAACAGAATTTAGTTTAGTTTGGGAACAAAGACGGCAAAGTTCAGACACTCAAAAAGCTGCTCTGCTGATAATTAATATTCCATATTAACTTTAACTGACCTGATGGGCTTTTACACTGAAGTTCATGCTCAGTTTAATTCAAATGAAAACAGTTCAGGAGCAGTAAGAGCACCTGAGTCTTAAAGGTGTGCAGTAGAGCCGCACATATAAAACAAACTTTATTTGTCTTTATTCAGATTTCCATTTGATTCTCCCACGAGAAGCTGAATTGATTTTACTCCCCTGAGGTGAACAATAAACACACACAAAAAGCAAAATTCTTGGAAAAAAAACAGCGATGTATGACTGGAACAAACAGAACAAATAGCAGCCTCATGTATTTACAGTAGAGTCTTGGTCTGTGAACGCCTCTCAGCGCTGCGGTTTGAGCTGCAGGTTGGAGTTTTGCAGATTAACCTGCAGATCCACCAGCCGGGCAGGAGGCAGGACCAGCCACCAGGGGGCAGCAGAGGACTTCCTGCTGATCTGCACAGCTCACTGCACCCAGCAGAGTCAACACACAATCAATATGATTTCAATAAAACTGCTGGTCATGTGATCTCAGAGGAGCGGAGATGCTGACTGGCATTTTCCTCTGATTTAAAAAAAAAAAAAAAAAGAAATCATCATTCCCAAACGAAGCGGCCTGATGAGACGTGGTCGGCCCTTCGCCTCGCAGGAGGTGAGAAATGTTGCTTTTATTTTGTAGTTTACAGTTTCTGCAGCTGGACTGAAGTTGTTTATGTGCAGAAGTTTGTCTTCTCTCCTTTCAGATGTTTCCAAACAGAAAGAAGCAGCTCGGGGTTTTTACATGAGGACAGACAGAAGGTAAGCTCTTAAAGGTCCTGAATCATAATAATAATAATCTGCTTTTCCTTGTTTTTCTGTACATGAATGATCAATGATGTGTGCGACCCTGTGTACTCTGATTCCCCCTTAAATTTCCCCCTTAAGTAGCTTCATATTTATAAAGCCCATGTGTTCCCCTGAGGCTCCTGCATGTTCAAGCTCTGTCACTCTGACCCTGAGGGAAATATTCAAAACCAAGGTGCTGCTGTTTTATGGCTGCAGAATCACATCACATAGAACAGATCTGCATGTCCTGTGCTTCATGTTTTGCAGGTTTGAACAAAGCTCGGCCGTGCTGCAGGCATTTGTAAAGACGAACCCACAATAGAACCGGCTGGGATGGAAGACAAAGTTAAAGTTTAATTTTTTGGTGGTTTGATGGCTTACAAGTTAAAGTAAAGGGAGAAAAAAAATACAGAGGGGGCTGATATTCAAAAGTCAGTTTACAAGAAAAAACACAGATTTATGAGAAAAAACTAGTTTTCCTCTCAGTCCTCTGTCCACATGTGCTTCCTCTGCTGCTGCTGGCCTGCAGCTGATCCCCTCAGCAGATTCTACAGGAACAAGCAGATCCTGCTGATCTGAGCCCAGAATCAGCAGATTGTTTTCTTCTGAATCGGCCCAAGTCACAGCAACGTCTTCAGAGTCCAGATGCTGAGGAGGAGGTTGGGGTTCTGGACTCAGACCAGCAGGATGTCCTTCAGACTGGATCCAACAGGAGGAGGACAAACTGGTTTACACTGTTTTTTATCTCATAAATTTGTGAATTTTTTCCTCAAATTTGTGAGTGTTCTCCTCATGAATGTATGACTTTAATCTGAGAAAGGGAGTTTTTTTTCCTCAGAAATTTGTGACTCTTTAATCTCAGAATTTTTGAGTTTTTTTTCTCATGAACTTGTGAGCTTTTTCTTGAAAATTTTACTAATTCAATCTCACAGAATATCCAAGTTTTTTTTTCTCATAAATTTACAACTTTAATCTCACTCTGAGTTTTTTTTTTCTTCCTCAGAATATTCCCCACCTCCCTGGCTACATAACTGTTTTTTTTTTTTTTTTTCTCCCGTCGTAGTTCAGCTTTTATCCAAACTACATTTATCTGAACATGAACATTTTTCTTGAACCTTTTGGAAAACAAATTCATGACAAATGAATGAATATGGCACCTTTAATCAGTTTTCTCTCAGCAGCTCAGTCTAATATGTGACCACCGATTGTTTTATCCTCTTCTGCTCTCCCACCCCCCTATCCTCCACACACACACACACACACACACACACACACACACAGAGTCCCTGTCCCTGCATGTCCAGTTGCAGAGGGACTGACCGCTGGGTCGGTGTCCTGAAGGCCACCTCCCAGCTGCCATCCGGATGATCTGGAGGATTTATGAGGTGAGTGGCAGCAGGATGAAGGTATTTCAGGAGCTCACCGGCCCATTGGTGTGAGAGTCGCCTGTTACCATAAAGAGGAAACCTGCAAACCGGGTCCAAGCCCATATATACACCACCCATCCCGCCGCCAGCCTGACTCCTCTGTGCCTCGCAGCCCTTCACCAGCCGCCTGGTAGGTGACAAAACTTTTTTCTTTACTTATTTCAAATTAAACACAACGCAGGTGATCTTTGATTATCAGACGGTTTAGGAGAATTAAAGTAGTAATATTTTCTGCGTATACTCAAAAAAATAACTACAAAATCACAGATTAAATGGAATTTGGAGGATTCAAACAAATGCGTCATAAGAGAAATTTCTCATGCTCATGTCAAATGTGTTTTCAAGATGCAGATCAGCAGCGTAGCCTCCTCTGATTTCTCCACCACACCAGGATTTGTGCATAATGACCAAACAAAACTGTGTGACAGAAATGATCCAGGTTAGCAAAATGTGAATTATCAGGCGTCTCCTGCTCGTATGAAAGGTCCAGGGTTCCCAAAATGTGTTTTCAAGATTTTCAAGGCCTGGAAAAGTTGAAGAGAACAACTATTTATCGCTCCAAGAGTTCAGTCCGACTGACTCAGAAATCAGACGAGCCAGGTGACGCTGAGGCCAGAGGCTCACCTGACACGCTCAAGTCACTTAGGCAAGGGAACAAAATATTATAATTTACATGCTGAGATGGCAGATTTCAGGTTTCCAGGAGAGCTCTGTGTATGAATTTATTCAAATCTCCATCTTCATTTTCACACCTCATCTCACACATTTGTCGATGTTCCTGCATTGATCTGAGGCATCCTGCATGTTGCTGCCCATAAAGAGCTCATCATAAATGTCATCTCTGACCTTTGACCCCAGCCAGAATTAGCCCTCACCTGATTGGCTCAGGCCCTCGGTCATCAATAGATCCTGCATCGAGACGAGAATCAGCCTGAAGCCACAGGACTCAGCTGTTCCTGCGACTCTGTAGTGACACTCAGCACCACCAGGTTCTTTTAAGGAGGAATTTAATTTTTTATGACCTTTACCAATGAATTTATTAACGTCCAATCAGGACGCAGGATGCAGGCGTTGTTATGGCGACAGGATAGCGGCTGAAGTTTGTGCCAGCTGTTTGCCGAGTGCACAGAAGAGGAAAAGAGGTTTATTTATGAAATGATTTAGTAAAATATTCATATTTCCAGCCAAGAAACTGAAAGTCAGTGAGCGCTAAAAGCAGCGGCGGCGTCAGGGAGCGTCCCCTGACCCCGAGGTCAAAGGTTGGATCCTGATGCAGCAAAATGCCCATGAGCCCGATCGTAAAGCCCAACATGTCCCGCAGAGGAGCATCATGGGTCATCTGTCACAGTGTCATCCTGATGTTTACTTATTTATTTATTTGTTTGTTTGTTTGTTTGTTTTTCCTCAGAGTTTGAAACTAAAAACCAGTCAAGATGTCTGAGTAAGTTTCTACCACAGCTTTTACACACAGTATGGAGGGTTTTTAGGCCTTTTTTCACTCAGGATAGCTGCTATTTCAAATTAATAAAATAATAAGAAATAATATGGTGCTGAAGTTAAAGTTAAAGTTAAAGAGCTGGTTAACAGCTGCAGGGATTACACTGTTCAACAGCCGATGAACCTTTGAAAATATTAATATCTTTTTCCTCCTCTGAACACACTGATACAGAACAGGGTTATGTTTGTTTTTAATTATTTCAGACTGAGAGAATATGTGAGAAATCCTCCTGTAATTATTAACATGTTTGTTGTTAAAGGGGAAAGAAGATGACATCAAGCCGCAGGCATCATCTCAAGGTGAGACTTCACATACAAATGATCATATTTATGTTCAAGTCCAAATATCCATGCACAGCCTTGGATCGGGTGCTGGTGGGTCGCAGGATTGTCTATAGAATCATAATAGTGAGTAACAGGCTACCGCACACCGTGTTGACTTTACTTAGTTTTATTTCGAGCGAAATAAAAACTAAGTAAAGTCAACACGGTGTGCGGTAGCCTGTTACTCACTATTATGATCATATTTATGTGTTAGCACTAAGCTGTATAGGCTTGCTGCTCTGTGACGATGATGATGATGTGATGATGATGAGCCTCACACTTTAAGACGAAGACGTTTCTGTTTCCTGGACTCGGTGAGGCTGAACGTTGTGTTTCCTGCCGTCTGTCCTGCAGAGTTTGATGCTGCAGATCGCCGCCAGCTGGCTGGAGCAGGAGGCCAAGGAAATCGAGGAGGCCAAGGAGGCCCACATGGCAGAGAACTGCCCCGCCCCCGACCTGAGCGGGGACCAGGCCGCCCTCGTGGTAAACACCTGCTCTGAACACCTGGCGACAGCTTTAACCACATGATGCACTCTGTGGTGGCCATGTTGGAGGACCGCAGCTCCGTGAACACACCTGATCCATCTGACTGAGTTTGTCTTTACATGATGTCAGCTTGTTGGCTAGCTAACCAAAGTATCTGCTCAGCGGAGGCAACATGCTAACTGGCATTAGCATGTTAACAGTAGCATGATTAGCCGGTTTGTTCAGATGAACTGAGCGTGCATCAAATTGTCCAAGTTTTAAAATCATCAATCGGAGGATTTTCGACTTGAAATGAAATCACTGAAATTATTTGACAGTCGGAATGTTCTGGCATTTTCATTTTGCTTTTGAAATGTTGCCATCAAATTATTACAAGGCTGAATAATTAACCATCCATAATCATATCAGCGTTTTGAAAGACTTTTGTAGTGCTGACGCTGTATTTCATATCCAGAGCAGCTGAAGATACTCACGATGTTGAAAAGTGTCAAAAGTGCAGCTCCTCAGATCACGAGGATTGATAATATCCTGATTAATAATGGTAACCAGTTTTAGCTGCAGTTTACAGTTTGGTTTTGGTTGTCAGAGATGCCGATGGTGAATTAATTCCTCATGTTAGAAGCTGAGATGTTGCAGCAGGTTGTCGATAAGACTGAGGAATCTCCCCTCCTGCGTCCAGCTGCTGAAAATGTCAAATGAAATACGTGAAATGTTGATGCAGTGTGTGTGTGTGTGTGTGTGTGAACAGGAAATCTGCAAGAAGCTGCACCAGGCCATCGACAAGATTGATGAGGACAGGTACGACTCCGAGGCCAAGGTGGCGAAGACGGACAAGGAGGTAGAGAAGACGATTTTGCAATTGTTCTTTAATTCTGTTAGTCAGATAAAACGCTGCATCGTCTGCATCGCTGATTCAGCTGTGATGTGTTCTGGAGTGCTGTGTGAGTGTGTGCAGGTGGTGTGTGTGTGTGTCTCCGCTGTGGGCAGAGCCTTGATCGTTCGCTGGGCCACACACACTTCACTGGGCCTTCTGGTTACCAGTCAACTCTCTCACTGGAGAGTTTTACGACCAGCATCTAAAACACGACATGGCAACAGATTATTTATGTAAAATTCCCTCGGGTCGCCCCACAGGAACCTTTCATCTGTCCTGAGAACTAGCACCACAACTTTCAGCGACTTTCAGGAAACTCGAGCTGAAAGTCTAGATATTTTAAATGTAAACTTAAAACATAACTTTTTAAACATTTGCCCTGAGATGTCTTATCTTTTTTTTTTTTAAAAAAAATCAGTATTAAGTAGCTGATTGTATTTGTTTATTAATTTGGTTCGTTAGTTTTAACTTTAAAAGCATTTTAATTTTTACCCTTGTTGTAAATTTCTTGATTTATGAGCTCTGAGTGGTGTCATGGTTTAGTTTATTGCATCGTGTTGTGGTGCTTTATTTTATTTTTTACCTGATTATATTTTTCTCTTATTGACTTTCATCTCCATTATTTTAGACTTTATTGTGTTGTACAGTGGCTTTCTTTATATTTGTGTGGTTTCACCTATTTTATTTTCTCTTGTTTTTTTTTGTCATTATTTTTTAACTGCTTTAATTGCTTTATTACTTTGACTTTCTTTCATTACACTAATCTTGTTGGATTATTGATCTTGTCAATCAGATCAAATGTGCATCTTACAAGAAAGCGCTTTGATCTGTATTTTTTATATGTTAAAGGTGCTATGTGAATAAAGTTTGATTGATAACACTAAGAGGCACTTTGGGGAAAAGTAACCAAACTTTAACAAAATGTATGTGTTGTACTGTGTGTGTGTGTGTGTGTGTGTGTGCAGATCGGGGAGCTGAAGCTCAGGGTCCAGGAGCTGGGTGGGGTGAAGAAGCCCGCTCTGAAGAAGGTGCGCATGTCTGCCGACGCCATGCTGCAGGCGCTGCTGGGCGGAAAACACAAGGTGACCATGGACCTGAGGGCCAATCTGAAGCAGGTGAAGAAGGAGGTGAAGGAGGAGGTGAGTCTGCAGTCTAAGAATTAATCTGGGTTTTTGGTTCATCTAAGAGCCCATTTTCTGAATGCAGAGTCGGGCTTTGCAGTACAAAATCAAACCTCACAATATTTTTAACCTCATACCTCGATATCGATATTGTGATGATGTTGTAAGGAGAAGTGGGATTTTTGATGAACAGGTAGTAGTAATGTGGATGTGATGACCAAGCGCTAAATTCAGAAAACTGCATCACTTTAATGTAACGCAGCCTCTAAAATACATCGTGAAAATATCGTGATATCACAATAACTGAAATCCCAGACGATATCCGGCCTTATATCACGACATCAATGTAATATCAAAACATTGACCAGAGGCCTAATCAGTCAGTGTTCTCTGTGGAGGATATTAATTTGTCGAATTCATCTGATATACAGTATAAATTAATTTTTATGAACAAACATATGAGTCCGTTAATCACGCGAATACTTTGTGAAATTGTCAAACAGGCTGAATAGCAAAGTCATCACAATACATGACCTGAGTTGTGCATCTGCAATTCCATTTTTTCATCCTAAACATAAATGAGTGTTACCAAAGATTAATATTGGTGTTATTAAGTTGTAAACCATCGGGTTCCTCTGTCATGTGCAGTTATGACCGGCTAGTGCTTTGCATCACCACAGAGGCCAGGCTAACATAAAAACATAGATATAAAATTGAGAACAAGTAGTTATGTGTATAATGAAATTATTCATTTGTTCTTGGACTTTACACAAAAAAAATAAAGAGTCTTCGACTTTAGCAGAAGACAGTCTTTGGTGATGCTTCATTTGCAGAGGAACTGTTTGCTGATGTTGTTCTAGAGTTCATGTTTGAGCAGCAGAATCATGTTCCTGCAAATGTTCCTGCAAACCAGAAGGATGACAGTTGTTTTGGACGTGCAAAAGAAGTTAGATTTCTGTCTGTGCTGGATTATTCTTTTGACTCGTCCCAGCAAACAGATGTTACATAGATGTTAACAGACACTGATGAGGACCAGTCGATGTTCCTGATACCTGAAACGTTTGGACTGTCACAGCTGCACACAGTTTTGGAGTTTCTTGTCTAAATGATGACCTGACGTTCCCGTCCCACAGGCTACGGAGGCGGTCGGCGACTGGCGTAAGAACGTTGAGGACAAAGCGGACAGGAAGAAGATGTTCGAGACTTCCTAAAGACTTTCAGACCACTGCTTTTTCATTTTCTCTGGCTGCCACCTCTCTGTTTGGAATTACATTTTACATTTTTCATGGAATTGGATTAACCTGTTGTGCCATTAAATCTTTTGAATTTGACAACGCTTTGGTTCTTCAGTCTCTCTCTGAGGACGTTCCTGGTTTATTCTCGGTTTGGAGTCAGGAAGTCAGTTAAACTCAAAATGTAAGGTGATAAAAATGATGTGTTTAGGTGCTACAGCAGATTGGAGAATGTTTCATCACTGGGAAAGGTGTCCTCCAGTAAAACTCTGTGTTGTGGAGCCCAAATTCCTCTGAAGTTAAACCACAAGATGTCAGTAGAGAGCTTTCCTCTCACGTCATCCTCCTTACTCTGCAGATTTTTTTTTAACTCTCCTCCACAACTCTTGTTATTTCCAACAAAGAGACACGGCACTTTGCCAGATATTCCCACCAAATCACAGCTCTGTGATTCATTTATGTTTATACTGTGCCTGCTGTAAAGTTGGGGCATCATTACGTCCTCCAGAGGGTGAGTAGCTTTCTTTAACATCACTTCCCTTGTAATATAATGATTGCATGAAGTTTTTCATAAATCTAAAAGATGAAGTGTTGGCTGGAACAAGAGGACAGAAGTGCTGACAATATTTCTGCATGCCGGAAAGTTTCAGGAATTGTTAGAAACGCATGTTAAAGATCTGGAGCATCTGAGGGAAACCTCTTCACTGCTTGATTTGCTCTGCGTGTCTCAGCTGGTTTGGATGGTGTGAAAAACTGTTAGTTATTGAACTGATTTATGAAGGGACTCGTCTGTCAGCGTCTGCTCTGGGTGTTGTTGAGTTGAGCGATGGCACAACAGCAGCGCTGGCAGTGCAAGAATTTCATTCACCTGCCACATGCTGGCATCCCAGCCAAACTCATTATGGAAGCTACTTGTCATTTACAAGCTTCATCATAAAGTTTATCACCTGTGTTTCTTATAATAGCTGGTGATGAACCCCAGAATGCATCAGTAAATGTATTTCAATGCAATGCAATCAGACCATTCACTTCATTAACACTTAAGAAAACTGTCTTCCTGCTCAGAAGCTGCTGTTTGGAAATTAATCTTGTTTTTCTTCCAAATTATCTGCCAGTAGGATGAGATAATCTCAACGCTCATGAGCTTGTTTCCTTATTCTGCCTTATTTCAGCATGTTCATGCTTGTTTCCAGAAAAATAATCCTGAAACAAGTGAAACTGCATTGGAAACAAGTGGGATTATCTCATCTCTTATGCCACTGGTACATTTTTCTTTTACTTTGGTTGAAGACAAGATTTAAACACTGAAGATGAGACTAAATGATTTGTTAAGATGCTGATTTTTTTTGCAGTCTAAGAATTAATCTGGGTAAGTTTGAGCTCTGGCTGGTGTGCGGCACTCAGCTTCATGTCTTCTCTTTTTGCGTCATATTTGGTCGGGGAGGAGGAACCTGAGAGCGCCCAGTGTCCAGAGGTACGCTGGTATTTCTGGAGCCTGCTGGCCTATTGGTCTGAAGTGGCTCTACTACCATAAAGAGGGCTGAGTTTCTGCTGAGCATGCACTTCACACCCTATATACCATCTTTAATGTTTTCTGTGAGCGACTTGCCAGTGTCTCCCCTTCTTCCAACAAGTGTGTGTCCTGCCCTCCTCCTCCTCTTCACTGTCAGTAGGTGAGAGTTTCTGTTTGGTCTGTAGGAAGCCATGTTGACTGTGGAGCGCTGTGGTAGGAACAGACAGACTCAGGGGAAATAAAAAAATATGATGTTGTATCTGATACTCCATTGTTTATAGTTCTGTAGTACATTTTTTGTGCAGATGACGGCTAATTTGTATGTGAGCTCTGCTGTTGTGACCCATGACCTCGGAGGCTGTGTTCAGAGGTTTGGAAGTAGATTATTGATCACTGAAGGGCATTGATTTGAATGGGAGAAGAGCTACAGGACAGGGAAGTGGTTTTATTGAAACTGTCATGCAGATCTCAGACTCAAAAGTCATTTTGGAGTCGGAGCTAACTTTGTCTTTTGGAAAGTTTGGAATTACAAGATGTAGTCAGACTGTTTGTGAAACTATTACTTATTAAATTTGAGTTATTCACAAATTCATGATGTTTGGATGTTAATTTATGCGTGAGTGAGGTTATACTGATATATTTGCCAATGTATTGTTACTTTAAGACAGAAAAACTGAATTTGCGTCTTGGACCGGAGGCTGTGAGAATGAGTTTGATACTGCCGGGCTTTTTCAGCTGCAGTCGGGTGTTAGGCTGTGATTCAGTGTTTGACTTCATTTATTAGATATTGCTAATTTCTGCTGTATATTTCTACTGAAAAATCAAAATGGAAGTTGATCTTATCTCAGTATTTCCATAGTGCTAATTTTAAAATATAATATAGTGTGTCTGCTTATCATTGTAAAAGGTTTGGACAAAATGTTTGTACTGGTTTAAGTTGTAATTATTTATTTTGTGCTAATTAGAAAAGGCTGCATATTGTTGTGACATGGATTTTGTTATGCTGGAAGCTTTTTCTCAGAATAGTTGACCAAATAAAATAAAGAGATAGTTGTTAATGTCAGGGATCGTGGTTGTGGTGAGCGTGCTACAGCAAGGCGGTGGCAGCTTGTCGTTTGCATGCCTGCAGGATGTTGGATTTGGTGTTAATGACTCCCTCTGCATGCCGGGCTCCACATTTTGCTCCTTTGCCGCTGGGATTCGTGTCGGGAGCCTCAGCTCGCTGGAAGGGGGTGAATTCCAGGCAGAATATCTGTGGCGGGGCAGCGGCTCGGCTCGGCGTTTGACCCCGCCCGTCCAAAATTAGCTGCTTTGTGGTTGCTGCAGCAGGTTTTCCATGATAGTAAAGTGGATTGAGTTTCCAGAGGTCAAGAGGTCACCGGTCAGAGGGCAGGCAGTATGTAATCTGTTCATGCTGATGTGCTGTGTGTGGCCGCTCTGCTCATTGGATGCTTTGCTGATGACACTTTTCCTGTCTTTGAACAGGGTGTGAAGCACACAAACTGCCAACATGTCTGAGTAAGTAAATGTTTTCCTTCTTCGCTTCTCATTCAGTCACAGCAACATCAGCTGCTGCAGGAGCCGTTCAGCTGAATTCCACAAAACAAACCCTGTGTTTCACTGTCGCATGATGTTCACTGCTCTGCTTCTTTGTCCATATGCAATCAAACACTGCATAAATTAAAAATTTTCATCACCACTTTTATTGGAAAAAGGTAAAAAAAATCTCTAATTCAGCAATGATTATGTTTTTAATAATGTCTTTAATGATTTCAGGGGAAAGAAAATGACCTCCAGCCGCAGGCATCATCTGAAGGTGAGATTTCAGTATCATTTTATTATTATGTTTTTTGAGGCTTTATTGAATTTAGCATAAACTCCTCAGAGTTAATGAAACTCGATCTGCATCGCAGGAGAACAAAAGGCACAAATGGCTTCAGAACAGAACATCTTGACAGAAAATAATTTGGAAAAATTATTTTATTATCATTTCCTAATGATAGGAACACTGACAAGAATCTTTGCACCTTAGTGATCTTAGTGATGCTGGAATCAGAAAAGGCATTTTTACTCAGTAAATGACTAAAACAAGTAATCAACAATCAAAATGATAACAAAAAAAAAAAAAAAAAAAAAATCATCATTCATTTTATGTTGATCAGTTAATCAACAGTCATTTCAGCTCACATTTGGACCAAATTTTACAAAGCAACAGGGATTATAACACACTAAGGAATCACAGGTTTACACTCAGTAAACCGGGTTTCGTTTTCACAGTACATGTCTTCAAACAGTGAACTTATAAATGTACTTGCATGGAGCAACAACCTGATGTACCGACTCGGTCTCGTTCCTGCAGAGCTTGATGCTTCAGATCGCTGCCAACTGGCTGGAGAACGAGAAGAAGGAAATTGAGGAGGCAAAGGAGGCCTACATGGCAGAGAACTGCCCTGCCCCTGACCTGAGTGGGGACCAGGCCGCCCTCATGGTAACACCAGCATCACACTTAACACTGAACTTGTCAACCAAGACCTTAACTTAGTCATTTAATGAGGGTGTGTGTCACTTTTCTGAGATGGTAAATATCATCCAATCACTTAAATCTGTTGAGCCAGTCAGTTTGGATGAGTGTGACTCATAACACCTGCCTTGTTAAATCAATGTAATACCTTTAATTACAGTGAGGAGCATTCAGGGTCACACTGCAACAGCATATGATCTGTGAAGTGAAATGTTGATGCAGTGTTTGTTTATTTGTGTGTGAACAGGAAATCTGCAAGAAGCTGCACCAGGCCCTCGACAAGATCGATGAGACGAGGTACGACGCCGAGGCCAAGGTGGTGAAGACGGACAAAGAGGTAGAGTCTGATCCACGGACTGAGTGACAAAGCCTTCATACATGACAATGTGTTTGAAGCTCCTGCATTATGCAGGAGTTAATTATTGTTCATTATTTCTCATAGTCAAATAGACCACTGCATCATCGGCATCACTGATAAAGCTGTGATTTGGTCCTCTATCAACTGTTGAAGCTATATTCTTCTCCAAAAAGTGAAAAAATTTCAGTCGATTTTGCTTAATGAGGGATTCGTGGAGTGTCATTTCTCACCATGACGCCCTCTTTAGGCAGACAGATGTAATCAGATGCTAGAACTCAATGACTTTTCTTCAGCTTACAAAACTAAACTTCACAGATGCAGCTTTAAGGTGGACATTTACATCCCGTAAACATTACAATCTTATTAGGGGCATTTGTGGACTCTGGGCTTACAAAGCCAAATGTAACCCCATTTGGCTTTGAGAATAACCCCAGGAGATGCAGCTTTTGGAGGTCCCCTGGACATTAGACCACATGAATAAAGGAAGCTGGTTTTCCTAGGGTGAATATATGTAATTACACACTAGTGCACATCGGTTATTCCCCACAAAGCTGTTGTAAATGGGACGGGTACCAAATGACAAAGTCTGGGAAGCACTCGCAGTCACTTGCTTTCTCCTGCTTGTATGGAAATCTATGTTTATTATTTATCTGGCAAACCTTACAAGGGTTTAAAATTATGGCTTTAAACCTTACAATTTCCAACCTGAGCCCTAATGAGAAAGAAAAACCTCTCCCTACAAAACCCAAAACCAGATAAGGAGGAAATAGAGGAATCTTTAGGAGAGTGAAATTCCAGTTTTATCCCCAAATATCAAAACAAAAGGCTAGAGAGAAATCACCAGTGAGAGATCTTGTTACAAACCTCAAATTTACAGCCTCCTGTGAAATTTCCAGTTCAGTATCACACAGACTTTCAGCAGTCAGTCAGCTCCCTGTTCATTGACAGGACGCCTGGCCCGTTACATGAGGTGAAGGTCCTCCAGTTTCTGGGAGGAGACACCTCCCAGGAAAGGCATCCGTCAAACTGGACACAGTCGTTCTCAACTGGGAGCCACAAGAGAACAGGCTTTCATAACTATTTTTAAATTTGGACTGCGATAAAACTGGTTTCAACTGGTGTTGTTTACGGTTTCAGGGAATAACATTTGACCCCGACCCTTCCTTATTGTTGGGGGGTGGTAGACCGCTCCCGTCCTTCCCAGCAGCGACAGTCAAGCAGATAAAAAGTTTTCTGCAGCTTCTTGCTTGCTGTTTTCATCACCACAGCCAAGCAGCTGCTGGTTGTAAGCCATAAATCTTCTACAAAGTCCTTTTTTTAAATGGAAAACTCTTCACACTTGATATTATATATCTTATGTACATCACCTAATGCCGTTTTCACCTGAAGTCAGACATCAGAGTTGCGTTCACTGAAACTTGGATGTCAGAACGTAACTCTTGTAAATTTCAGCTGGCAACAATATATCATTTTTTTTATTATTATTATTATTATACTGCCTAAAATGTGGTGGCAGCTGCGGTGGCAAGTCCTTTTTGTAGTGGGGCAGCTGCCACCCTGCGCCACTCCCTAAATCCACCACTGCAATCACACGACATGACTCCAGACTGAGTGACTAAAGATGGATGTTTCATGCACTGCAGGCATCTCTCTGCACAGGGTTGCAGCATGGAAAACATTTGCAGAAAAGTGCTCAAAGTCTCAAAGCACAGTCTCATAATCTAGATTAATGCCAGAAAGGGAGCTCTTCTTCACCCTCCAGGCTGCTGCTGTGTTCAGTCTAAGTTTGTTCAGTGACACCGGAGCTTCTCAGCTGCAGAGATTTTGAACCCTTGACCTTTTCAGTAACTTTGTCCTACATTACTGTCATAATCTCAGGCCTGATCCTGGAAATCACTGCTGCTAATTGTCCACGAACAATTGCATCACATTTAGGAAGGACATCTTGAAATGTTGGCTTTTTTTCAGTTTTGTCCCTCTGCTCTGTAGAAATAACATGACATCTTCCTGTCCCTCCAGATTGAGGAGCTGAAACTCAAAGTGGTTGAGCTGGCCGGAGTGAAGAAGCCTGCTCTGAAGAAGGTCCGTATGTCTGCTGACGCCATGCTGCAGGCTCTGCTGGGCGGAAAACACAAGGTCACCATGGACCTGAGGGCCAACCTGAAGCAAGTGAAGAAGGAGGTGAAAGAGGAGGTGAGGAAGACCAGAGTTTGTTTGCTACGCAGAAACAGTCACATAAAATTTTGTGATGTGGAACTCTGAAACTCCAATTACAAAATGTGAAGCTTGGTTGCTCCACCATGACAGCGTTGTTGTGCAGCAGCAGGAATGTGACATTTGAAGCTGCTGGTCACAGAGAAATGTTAGCTAACAGTTCAGTTTAGCAGCTGCAGCAGGTCGGTTCAGGTCAGCTTCAGGTGTTGGTTCAATAAAAACCTCCCTTCCCACTAGAAAACTTGTTGTCATGAATTGAGAATTGAACCTGGCTTGTCGGAGTTGAAGGTAAATGTCTCCGCCCGAGTTCAATGAGTCACAAATGTGTCTAACAACGTCATCGTCTCACTAGAATGCACAATTTAAAAAATGTTGTCACTGGAAAGTACAGATAATATCATTTGGATTGATTTTTCTGATTCGTGATCCGTGTTCCTCCTCAGTCGCAAGAGGCCGTGGGCGACTGGCGTAAGAACATCGAGGACAAGGCCGACAGGAAGAAGATGTTCGAGACTTCCTAAAAACATCCTGGATCCTGGCTGGCAAGGACAACAGGGAAGACGTTTCCACCCGTCGAGGTCTGAGTGACTGAATGTGTTTCTGTGTCCCAGTGGACACCACGGGGACGAACTCTTGGTTTTTACTCTCTTTTGTTTTTTTCGTTGATGTTATTGTCAAAACCATTTCACCCTGAGAGATGAATGTCCATTTCGACTGAAGCAAAGCAATGTCATCAGTCACCATACACATAGGAACATATTTACAAAATGTACAGGTTTATTGGAATCATTCGAAATAAATGTTTTGAAGTAATAACTTAATTTGTTTGCGATTTTTATCTGCATATCTAGTCGTTATTGATTTTATTCCCAAAGTAAAAGGTACATCTTGAGTTTACAGGTTCATCTTGCAGTTTGACTCTGCAAAAATTTAAGAAATCTCAAAACCTGAGAATGAAGTTACTTGGATGAACTGTAGTCATCTTTATTACTTATAATGGGCTAGAATGAATTTAGGAGTAGATTGCTTAAATTATTCCCAGCAAAGGAAAGCCTTTTAGCTTTATTTGAGAAAAGAGAGAAGCTGTGATGCTGAAACACGATCAGATTCAGCCTCAAAATACTTCCGCCTGGTTTTATTGGTTTTTGTTGCAGATACAGAAACATCTCTCATTTTCTCATTTTCACACGACATGCATCCATATCTGACAGACGATTTTACAATAGTTTGCAAGAGTTAAGACCAATTAATATTTCAACTAATGTTTTAAGTGTAATTGAAACATTCGACTTTAAGATCAGTGAATTACATACATATTGCATAAATGACAATTTTGGAATAATAGCCTTGTTCCAAAAGCACACACTCTTTAGAAAACAACAGAAAAGCTGTAAATTTCTGGTATGAAGCTGAAACACCTAAACCTCCAGATGTCAACATTGTTTGCTGTTTCCAGATTAGCAAACGATCCTTATTAGAAGTGGAAGTGTTTAGTTCCAAAAATAAATATCTACTATGTGAAAAAAACAGTTACACCTATAAAATAAATAAAATGAAATAAAATGAAAACAAATTATGGTACCATGGATCTATAAAGTTCTTCAAAGACCCTACAGAAAGCTTCTTTGATGTGGTCCTGACATGGTTCTTCAAAGAATATCTAACTCTAAACCTTTTTGAAAATTTGCACGGTCAGAAAGTGAGTTTGACTCAAAATCTAAGGTGATTCAGCACTGGGAAAGGAGTCTTCTCTGTGTTGCGGAGCCCAAATTCTTCTAAAACTAAACCACAAGATGTCAGTAGAGAGCTTTTCTCTCACTTCCCCCTCTCCTCCTGTTTGTGCTGGATGTTTACCCTCCTCCACAACTCTCCTTAGTTTCATAGAAGAAACATGGCACCTTGTCAGATATTTATATCAAATCAGTCTTCTCCAGTTAATGTAAATGTTTACCATGTCTTTGGTAATTATCATGAAGCTGGAGCAGTATTCAATCCTACAAAAGGTGAGTAGTTTTCTTTAAGTTCTATCACTAAAATAATCAGTGCATGAATTTTTTCACAAGTCTAAAAGGTAAAGTGTTGGCTGGAACAAGAGGACAGAAGTGCTGACAATATTTCTGCATGCCTGTTTCAGGAATTGTTAGAAATGCATGTTAAAGATCTGGAGCATCTGAGGGAAACCTGTTCACTGCTTGATTTGCTCTGCATGTCTCAGCTGGTTCGGATGGTGTGACAAAATCGAGTAATTGGCCTGATTTATGAAGGGACTCGTCTGTCAGCGTCTGCTCTGGGTGTTGTTGAGTTGAGCGATGGCACAACAGCAGCACTGGCAGTGCAAGAATTTCATTCACCTGCGACATGCTGGCATCCCAGCCAAACTCATTATGGAAGCTACTTGTCATTTACAAGCCTTTTTGTGCAGTTTATCACCTGTGTTTCTTATAGAGGTTGGTGATGGGATCCGAGCATTCATTACATTACTCTTTAACTAACACCTAAGAGAACTGGCTTGGCTCACTGCTCAGAAGCTGCTGTTTGAAATGTAAAAACTACGCAGCAGAACATGCACAAGTTAACTTACTGAACAACTGATCAGACTAAAAGACTTCATGACTTGTAAAGATGTTAAGATGCAGATTATTTTGGCAGTATAAGCCTGAACCAGCATGTGTGTGAACTCCCTCTGGCTTCATCAGCTTCATGCCCTCTCTTTTTCAGTCATATCTGGTTGGGGAGGAGGAACCTGATAGCGCCCAGTGTCTGGGAGACAACTTCTTGCAGGAAATTTATGAGGTTAGTTGCAGATGTACGGTGGTATTTCTGGAGCCTGCTGGCCTATTGGTCTGAAGTGGCTCTACTACCATAAAGAGGGCTGAGTTTCTGCTGAGCATGCACTTCACACCCTATATACCATCTTTAATGTTTTCTGTGAGCGACTTGCCAGTGTCTCCCCTTCTTCCAACAAGTGTGTGTCCTGCCCTCCTCCTCCTCTTCACTGTCAGTAGGTGAGAGTCTCTGTTTGGTCTGTAGGAAGCCATGTTGACTGTGGAGCGCTGTGGTAGGAACAGACAGACTCAGGGGAAATAAAAAATATGAAGTTGTATCTGATACTCCATTGTTTATAGTTCTGTAGTACATTTTTTGTGCAGATGACGGTTAATTTGTATGTGAGCTCTGCTGTTGTGACCCATGACCTCGGAGGCTGTGTTCAGAGGTTTGGAAGTAGATTATTGATCATTGAAGGGCATTGATTTGAATAGGAGAAGAGCTACAGGACAGAGAAGTGGTTTTATTGAAACTGTCATGCAGATCTCAGACTCAAAAGTCATTTTGGTGTCGGAGCTAACTTTACCTTTTGGAGAAATTGGAATTATAATATTTATTCAAACTGTTTTTGAAACTTATTAAATTTGAGTTATTCACAAATTCATGAGGTTTGGATTTATATTGAAAGTTTTGCTGGTGTTTCAAATCTTTGAAGATCAGCTTTTATCAAAACTTCACAGATAATTTATAAATATAATATAGTGTGGCCACAGGTTTGTACAAAATGTTTGAACTGCTTTAAGTTGTAGTTACTTTATTTAGCAAAAGTTGTATATTATTGATTGGATATGGATCCTGTTACGCTGGAAGCTTTTTCTCAGAATAGTTGATGAAAGTTTACCTTTAAACTTTTTATAAAAATAAAGAAATAAGTGTTAATGTCAGGGATCGTGGTTGTGGTGAGCGTGCTGCAGCAGGGCGGTGGCAGCTTGTCGTTTGCATGCCTGCAGGATGTTGGATTTGGTGTTAATGACTCCCTCTGCATGCCGGGCTCCACATTTTGCTCTTTTGCTTCGTGTTGGGAGCCTCGGCTCGCTGTAAGAAGGTGTTTGACCTTGCCCGTCCAAAATTAGCTGCTTTGTGGTTTCTGGTTTTCCATGTTAGTAAAGGATCTTTGCTGGATTGGATACACTGGGGTGACCTTCCTCTCACAAGAGCGGTTAAGGTTAAGGTTAAGGGGGTTGAGGTTAAGCTTAAGGTTATGGCTTCAGGTTAGGGTTAGGGTAAGGGTCAGGTTTTTGGAAAAGACACACGGCTTTCAAGGTGAATTTTCAGCAGGAAAGGCCCTCATGACGTATCTGCCACAACCCTGAAGAGCAACACGCCTCGACATCGGTTCAGAGTTAACATGAAACCATGTGGCGGCCCCTGATGCCCGGCACTGGCTGCCGGATTTGACCGAGCCTTAGAGAATCACCTTCCTCCCCTTAGTCTTTACATGTTGCAACAAACTGGGTCCCTTATCCTGTCAGATAAGCTAATATCTACAGTTACTATGTGGTCGTTGGACGGTAGGGCCTGTGGTGAGCACTCGCAGTGCTGTTGTAAAGGTCAGGAATTTATTATCAGGGAAATGAATAAGAAGGATCTGTCTACTTTATACTAACTGTGCAAAGTGGGATCAGAGTTTTATTGGAGTTACTTGTCGCTCCCTGGAGGTGCGGCATTCCGACTCTGGATCGGAGTTTATGTGAAAACAAGTTGCAAATCCTGCCGGCCGGCGCTGGGTGGCAGGAGCTGTCAGACTTGGCCCAGCCTCATTGAGTCGCCCCCTGACCTTTGCCTGTACACAGCTCAACATTTTGTGGCTCTAACCCCCAACATGTTCATATTAACTGATTTGCAAGTCGTGCCTCTGAAGCACAGCGTGTTATGACTTGGGATCCGGGTCAACATGAGTCCAGGTGGCAGATCTGATGCCCGGGACCGGGTGGCAGAGTTTTGCAAAATGTCACTGGAGTGTCCAGTCTAGCACCAACCTCAGTAAAGTGGACTGATTTTCCAGAGGTCAAGAGGTCACTGATCAGCAGGCAGGCAGTATGTAATCTGTTCATGCTGATGTGCTGTGTGTGGCCACTCTGCTCATTGGACGCTTTGCTGATGACAC
Source organism: Myripristis murdjan (assembly GCF_902150065.1). Lineage (NCBI taxonomy): Eukaryota > Metazoa > Chordata > Actinopteri > Holocentriformes > Holocentridae > Myripristis > Myripristis murdjan. The sequence continues at coordinate 33,965,219 of NC_043985.1, forward strand.
TTTTCCCGTCTTTGAACAGGGTGTGAAGCACACAAACTGCCAACATGTCTGAGTAAGTAAATGTCTTCCTCTTTGAGCTGGTGAGGAGTCACACATCTGAGTCGTGTTAACAGATCAGAGACAACCTGATCAGCAGAGTGCATGTGTTTTCATGTCTGTATAATGTGTGTTTGTATGTGTGTGTGTGTGTACAAAGGTTTACATCCTCTGCATCACTTACCCCTCCCCTCTCCAGCTGAGAGAATCACTGCTCCATCATGTGACCAAATCTCTATTTCAGTCATGATTATGTCTTTAATAATGTCTTTAATGATCTCAATAGAAAGAAAATGACCTCCAGCCGCAAGCATCATCTGAAGGTGAGCCTGCAGCATCGTTGTTTTGATATTACATTTATGAGACTTTACTGAACATCACACAAACTCATCAGCTTGTGTCAGAGTTAACAAAACCCGACCGGATGTACCGACTCGGTCTTGTTGCTGCAGAGCGTGATGCTGCAGATCGCTGCCAGCTGGCTGGAGAACGAGAAGAAGGAGATTGAGGAGGCGAAGCAGGCCTACATGGCAGAGAACTGCCCCGCCCCCGACCTGAGCGGGGACCAGGCCGCCCTCATGGTAACACCAGCATCACACTCCACTGGGCTACACGTAGACCTTTTTTTATTCCAATAGTGACCATCTCACAACTTCTCCATTTCCCCTGGACTTCATCCATTTCAGTTTTTCTGCAGCTGCAGTTGGAGAGACTCTCACTGTTAACGTCATAAAATGTTCATTCCATGTTTGTTTGTTTGTTTGTGAACAGGACGTCTGCAAGAAGCTGCACCAGGCCCTCGACAAGATCGATGAGACGAGGTACGACGCCGAGGCCAAGGTGACCAAGGCCAACAAGGAGGTAAAGTCTGATCTTGTGTATCAGGTTGGGTGGCATTTTAGCCACTTTTGTGACCTTTAGCTACCAGAAGTACTTTGTTAAGATCAGAGGAAGGTCAGGGTTAGACATAGAAACCACCAGATTATGGCATTGTAATCTAATGTCTTCAATAATCAAACACCTCTGTTTCTTACAAATGAGACTACGAACGTTCTTGTGATACATTACAAACAAACTTAATCTGTGACAAAATACGTTCCCCTTGAAATGTAATTTAGAATGTAGTTTAGTGCGGATTCCATCAGGTCTAATTGCACAGCCTCTAATCCAGATTAATGAGTGGCTCCTGGCAGCGAGGAAACTCTTCCTCACCCTCCAGGCTGCTGCTGTGTTCAGTCTAAATTTGTGCCGTGACACCGGAGCTGCTCCACTGCAAACAGAGTTTATGGAGGGTGAGCACCTGTGACCTTTCCAGCAAATGTACATGATCCTACATCAGTGTAATAATCTCAGGCCCGATCCAGGACGTTACTGCTTCTAATTGTCCACCAACAACTGCATCAAAGTTCAGGGGGGATACCTCAAAATCTTGGCTTTCTCTCAGTTTTGTTGGAAAAAATGACAAACGTCCCTTTGCAACACAGAAATAACACAAGCTGTCCCTCCAGATTGATGAGCTGAAGCTGAAAGTGGTGGAGCTGGCCGGAGTGAAGAAGCCCGCTCTGAAGAAGGTCCGTATGTCTGCTGACCAGATGTTGCACGCTCTGCTGGGCGGAAAACACAAGGTCACCATGGACCTGAGGGCCAACCTGAAGCAAGTGAAGAAGGAGGTGAAAGAGGAGGTGAGGAAGACCAGAGTTTACAGATTTTAGAGTTCTAGCGTGTAAGCTCGCAATTTCCCCTCGGATGTCCTGCTGTGCAGAAACAGCAGGAAAGGTCATGAACGTGTCTAGCAGAAGCATTTTCTCGCTTGAAAAGTACAGATAATATCATTTGGATTGATTTTTCTGATTCGTGATCCGTGTTCCTCCTCAGTCGCAAGAGGCCGTGGGCGACTGGCGTAAGAACATCGAGGACAAGGCCGACAGGAAGAAGATGTTCGAGACTTCCTAAAAACATCCTGGATCCTGGCTGGCAAGGACAACAGGGAAGACGTTTCCGCCCGTCGAGGTCTGAGTGACTGAATGTGTTTCTGTGTCCCGGTGGACACCACGGGGACGAACTCTAGGTCTTTGGTTTTGGTTGGTTCTGTTGTTGTTGTTGTTGTTGTTGTAGAAACCGTCACACCATGAGAGACGAATGTCCATCCCGACTGAAGCAAAGCAATGTCATCAGTCACCACACACATAGGAATGTGTTTACAGAATGTACAGGTTTATTGGAATCAGCTGAAATAAATGTTTTGAAGTAATAACTTTATTTGTTTGCGATTTTTATCTGCATATCTAGTCGTTATTGATTTTATTCCCAAAGTAGAAGGTACATCTTGACTTTACAAAATCTAAGAAATCTCAAAACCTGAGAGTGAAGTTACTGGGATGACTCGCATGTATTTATCAGTACCAATCGGATTACTTATAATGGACTAGAATGAACTCAGGACTAGATTTCCCAAATTATTCCAGCAAATGAAAGCCTCTTTGCTTTATTAGAGAAAAGAGGAAAACTGTGATTCAGAAACACGATCAGTTTTAAAAGCAGAAAAAGATTCACAAAACCTCAGAACATTTTTATCACCTAGATTTTGTTGTTTTTTTTGTTGCAAGTAAACAGTAAACATTTCCACAAGACATGCATGTGAACATCCATATCTGACAGATTTTACAATAGTTTGCAGGATTAAAGAATAATTCATAAACAGCGTCTCTCGAAGGCAGATCATATTCACTTTGCAGAGAGCAGACTTTCTCCTGAAGCACACACTCCTTAGAAAACAACAGAAATCTGCAAACTCCCAGAAGCTAAAACACAAAAACCTCCAGATGTCAGCATTGCTCGCTCTTTCCTTTTTGTCTACGCCTGCTGGTCAGATCACATGAAGCCACGGAGAAAACATGTGACATTTGAGCTGCTTGGACTTTCTCGCTCCTTCAGAGAAAACCTCCAGCGCAAAGTTGAACAAATTTCAGTTGTTGTTTTTTTTTTTTTTATCTATTTTTCACCATGTTAATACTAAATAAACCGTATCAGAGATGGAAGTGCTTGATTCCAGAAATAAATAACTACTGTATGAAATGAAACACAGTAAAAAGTAATATAAAGTAAAAAGTATGCAGAAAATGAAAACAAACTATGGTTCTTTTCAAAGAGTAACACTAAAGACAGCTGACTGACAAAACACATTTCAGACAGAAGATGGCACTCAGGGAATGTTTTAATATTTTCATTTTAATGGTGGCTCAATACACCTTTGAATATGAACTGAATGAATATGTGATTTTCTTTTCTTCTAGAAATCAAAAGTTGGAGGATTTCTCTTGGTTTACTTGGTTTTCTCTTAGGGAACATACAGATGCCATCTGGAACCCAAAATAGACATCATTTCTAATCATGGAGCTGCAGGAGAACCATTTCTGCTTCCTCAAAGAACCTTTTTTTAAAGAACCATTTATTTAAAGAACGATTTCCTTTGATGAGTCATCAAAGAATCCTCAAAGTGTTCCTCCGTCAGAAAAGTTCTCTGTTGCCGTCCTGAAATGGTTCTTTAAATCTTTAAGAACTTTAACTTGAATTTGAATTTCATTTCATTTCTTTTCTTTCTTTCTTTTTTCTTTTCTTTCTTTCTTTTTTTTTTTTTTAAATAAGGAACATTCCTCAAATAAAGTCATTCTTTAGTGTTTGATGGTTCTTCAAAGAACTTTAAACTCCAAGACTTTTTGAAAGTAGTTCTTGGTGGAGCCAGCTTTCAAATGTTTTTTCAAAAATGAGAAGCCGTGCTCTAAATGCAGCGGTTCTTTAGCAGCTGATGGTTCTTTGTGGAGCTCTTTTTGGAGTGTGTGTGTTCTGTGTGTGTTCTGTGCTGATGATGTCTGGTCTGCAGCTGAGGCCTCAGATCAGCTTCAGCTCGCCTCTCACAGGACAGTTGAGGCGAGCGAGGGCTGGGCCGGGTGTATTTCAGGAGCTCGCCAGCCCATTGGTCTGCCAGGGAATCCACTTCCATAAAGAGGATCTGGGCATCTGCTGAGGCATCGCACCTCACCATATATACCCTATTTAATTTTTCCACTGTCTGTGGATTGGCAGTGTCTCCTTTTCTCCCATCAAGTGTGTCTTGTCCTCCTCTTCCTCCTCTCATAGGTGAGAACTCTTCCTTCTGTATTTCTCTTTTCCATCCTTTTCACAGCACATCTTTATTCTGCCTGACAGTAAGATGTGCAGTGACACACCTTCCTCCTGGCAGGAGAGGGAAATTCTCAGAGAATAGCAGTAAATTATTCACTTTGACCCATCCTGACATCCGAGTTCGCTTTAGATGTTTGTCGGCGACACCTGACCTTTTCCTGACAGACCTAAATTTACGCGAGCCGCTCTCTTCGGTGTTTTACGGCCCGGCTGTTTGCGTTCGGGGGCAGAAAGTGACTGGGAGCCCGTCAGCTGGAGCCGCGCTCTAAAACCTTCACCTCGGGCTGAATGACGAGGTCAGGCCGTGACAAATGTGACACACTGATGGTCTAATAGTCTTAATTACAGCAGCTCACCTGGTGCGTTTGTTCACACCGGGCTTTCTGACAGCTTGGACTGACAGTCATCTCCTCTCTGGGTTTGGACCATGTGACTGAATGTCTTTTGGAAGCCTAACAGCTTTTAAATTTGGATTATTTCAGCCACTTCCAAGCATTTTGGATGTGAAAATGTACAAAAGTTAATTGGTTTGACTCATCAATTAACTCTAAACTGTATTATCAGCATGGCAGTCATGGCGAATTAATCTCTTTTCAGGCTTAATCATGATGTTCATCTGACTTAATGTGTGAAGAATTGATTGATTTTGCATTAATTTGTCTCAAATGAATCAATCTCTCTCTCTTATTGATAACTGAGATGAGTTCACTTGAATTTTGATCACCACTGACACTGTGCTTTCTAGTATAGTGGGGAAAAAATTGGTATCACTTTATTTGAATTGTCCTGTGTTAATATTCAACTTGGTATCAGTTCTATGTTTCAAAAACTGAAAGTCAAAATGAAAAATTCCAAAGTTTAAAGTCAGCTGATGGAGTATTTATAGTCTATTGATACTAAACTGATTGGTTGGTTGGTATGAAGTTTTTTAGAGGCTGTGAATTTGGGTCTGTTGGGTTTTGCTCAGAAATAAAGTAAAATAACAAAATGATTGATGGTGCACGCTGCTGGCTCTCCGTGTCGTTTTTAAAAAGATTTCACGGCACAGAGAGGAGCGGGGAGCCGATCGGACCTTTAATGTTTTTCCAGACTCGATATTTGATCCTTGATACTGACTGATGAACTTCAGTTGAACGTATTTCACCAGAATTGACACATAACATTTTGGAAGTGAACCCTCCACACGATCCGGGCATGAAACACCCGATACTCACCGTCCCAGTTTAGTTCGCTCGACGTCCCGGAGCTTCAGCTGTGAACCGGCGTCACGTTTCACATCCAGGAATCTGCAGGCCAACTGTTCCTGTCTGATCTGAGACCAGCCTGGCCTCAGACTGGCCTCAGCCTGGTCCCAGACCAGCCGGGCCCCAGCCTGGTCCCAGACCAGCCTGGCCTCAGACTGGTCTCAGATTAGCCTGGCCTCAGACTGGTCTCAGATTAGCCTGGCCTCAGACTGGTCTCAGATCAGTGTAGAGCGTGGTCTTTACCTGCTCTACCTGTAAAGCGTCATGAGATAACTTCTGTTGTGATTTGACGCTGTATATAAATAAAGATTGATCAGCCTGGTCTCAGATCAGCCTGACCTGAGACCAACCTGGCCTCAGGCTGGTCTCAGATCAGCGGCTCAGAAAGCCAAGTGCCCTCCTCTCCATGTGTCTCTGTGTGTCTTCCTGCAGGTGTTGAATCGCCGAGCTGCCAACATGTCACACGAGTAAGTCTGAGCTCAGAGCTTCTCATCGGGGAAAACTCAGCAAAACTCCTCACATCATAAAACTGTCCGTGTTCACAAGTCACTTAACCTGCTTCTGTTCTGGGATAGAATATGTTTTTTTCTCAAATCAAGTGAAGAATAAGGGAGATTATCTCCCTTTCTACCCAATGACTCAACTTTTAATTCAAGAAACTGCTTGAAATTAACCCCCTCCCCCTTTTTAAGGGTTAAATGACTTGTGAAGTTATATATTCTTTACATTTTCTGCCTTTGCCTGTTGATCTGACCGAACGCCAACGTTTCTCCTCCCGACAGCAAGAAGATGACCCACAGCCGCAGGGGCCACCTGAAGGTAAAGCACACCTTTGTTTTTTTAAAGGCATTTCCCTGGTTCTTTCCTCTGCTGTTTTTTTTTTTTTTTTTTTTTTTTTTTAAATCTGAATGACGTGTAACGAGCTGTGTGTTGTGGCTGACGCCTGCCTGCCTCGGCCCTGCAGAGCCTCATCCTGCAGATCGCTCAGACCTGGCTGGAGCAGGAGAAGAAGGACATTGAAGCGGCCAAGGAGGCCTACATGTCTGAGCACTGTCCCACCCCAGATGCTGCCGGGGACCAGGCCGCCCTCATGGTGAGGACCCCCCCGCCTGCCCCGCCACAATAAGATGCCTCCTATAGAGCTAAAACACCTAAAAAACAACACGTAGGCCACTAAACTCCTTCAAAAACCATCTGAAGTGACAGAACCACATGAACAGAGCAGCTGGTATTTGTGCGTCTCCCAAGTTTGTTTTCTCACTTTTTTCTCCCAAAATTTTTGATGTAAGTGTAATTATTGTGAGCGATACGATCAGTGGAGATCACACTGGATTTTGCAGATTTGGGCTGAGATCTTTGCTTTGCTGTTGCTTTGAGAAACAAAACAGGAAGTGTTTTACTTTGCAAAAGGCAAAGAAAAATGTATTTATGTAGAACAACATCATATAAACCAATGTAGTTCAAAATGCTTCACAAAAAGAACTACAGGGGAAAAAATATGAAAATGCATGTAGATAAAAGCAGACTAAGACATATAAAAATGCAATAAAATAAATAAATATTAAATTAATAAATTGATTCGCAGAGATGTGCAGTTTGTAACTAAAAACTGTTCACGTTGCTCTTAAATCTTTTGATTGTTGAAATGTCACCTGACCTTTGTTTAGCGCAGGGGTTCTCAAAGGGGGGAGCGTGTCCCCCTAGGGGCACAGTGGAGTACTGCAGGGGGCAAAACTATCAGTCAGACAAAACTCCTAAAATAATTAACCTGCCCGATAATAAGTTCTCTTCAGTTCAGTGTGTTTGTGGTTGGACTGGACTGACCTTCAGCATATAAACTTTATTTGTTTGTTTGTTTATTTGTTTATTTATTGTTTTGCTCTGGTCAGGGGGAACTGGGCTGACAAAAAGGCATGGAAGGGCGCAAGGGAGTAATTTTGTCTAGAGCGCCAACACAGGTAAAGCCGGCACTGTGTGCAAACACTGAAGACACGTGTGTGTGTGTGTGTGTGTGTGTGTATGTGTGTGTGTGTGTGTTGACAGGAGCTTTGCAAGAAGATCCACGCAGCCATCGACAAGGTGGACGAGGACAGGTACGACGTCGAGAAGAAGGTGAACAAGGCCCAGGAAGAGGTACGCTCCCGCCCCCTACACACACACACACACACACACACACACAACTGACGGCCGCTCTGTGCCCTCGCAGATCGAGGACCTGAAGATCAAAGTGGTGGATCTGATCGGTGTGAAGAAGCCCGCCCTGAAGAAGGTGCGCATGTCGGCCGACTCCATGCTGCAGGCGCTGCTGGGCTCCAAGCACAAGGTGACCATGGACCTGCGGTCCAACCTGAAGCAGGTGAAGAAGGAGGTGAAGGAGGAGGTGAGCAGCGACACCGGGTCCTCTCTGCTGGGGGACTCATCTGCCGGGATCCCGGGGACATGGTCAATAAGTCAGGGACACGTCAGCTGCTGGTCACACTGCAAAAAAAAAAAAAAAAAAAAAAAAAAAAAGTTTGTAGAAATTATAGTAAAAAAAAAAACATCAAACAGGAAAAGATCATTAAATCCAAAATAGTACATCACATTAGCAGATACATTAAATCACTCTAAACCAAGAAACAGCATCACTTTCATTTTTATTGCTATATTTTATATTGTTAGAAAACACACACATTTACTGTGAAAATAAACATTTTGGGTAAAATTAATGGCAAAATACATCATTTCACCCTAAATTTAACCGTGTTATTCTGTGTTAATTACAGATTAAAACTTACAGCTTAAAAACTTTCACCATTCAGCAAAAAAAAAAAAAAAAAAAAAAGCCTTAAACCATAAACAGGTTTACATTACGAGTGTTATTTTTAAAGAAAGTCACTGTGAACAGGTTTACCAAATATTGTATTATATATTCGATCTGATTTTGTTGTACTAATTTACCCTCACCTGGCGGGACGTCCCGCGTGTTCAGGTGTTTTCCAGGACTGGAGGACGAGCATGTAAAAAACCAGGAGAGCAGCAGGAACTGGTTTCACATCCTCAGTCCACATCATGTTTCTGAGATACAGCTTTTTTCCTCTTGTGAATTTTATTGTTTTTTATATTTTTTCCTCCTCAGTCGCAAGAGGCCGTGGGCGACTGGCGCAAGAACATCGAGGACAAGGCCGACAGGAAGAAGATGTTTGAGAATTAAAGGCCATCCCTCGTCCCTCAACCCTAGTCCTTCGTCCCCCTCGCCCCTCGCCCCTCGCCCCCCATCCCGGCCGTCCGTCCCCGTGTGTCCCGCTCCTCGTCTCGGCTGCTGGTTGGACCTCGGAGGAGACGGAGACGCACGCCTTTTCTTTTCATTTTCGTTGTTTGGACTCGGTCTGGTTGCTCCAGTGAGGGAGAGGGAGAGGAGGTTCACTCAGCAGCACACACACACACACACACACACACACACACACACACACACACACACACAGGGAACACCAACTCAGCTGTAGAAATACATTTCCAACCAAATAAATAAAGTTTTATGTTGAAGAAACGGAGTGTGTGTGCTCTTTGTGTTTTCTCTCTTCACTTCACAACTGATTCTATACGTCAGTGATCCTGCAGCACGTTCATGACAGGAGCTCACACACACACACACACACACACACACACACACACACAGGCGTTGCTGTTTCATGACACAGCATGAGGAGGAGATAGAAATAATAAACTAGCAGCTTAACAAGAAAAACATGAACAACACGAACAAGAAATCAGTAAAAAGTTGCAAGAAAATAACCAGAAAATTAGAAGACAAAAGTAAAATAAAAAAAACAACAACAAGGAAATGACTTGAATTTAAGCCATAAGAAAAAGTCTTGAAAATAAAAAATGAAGAAAAAAAGAAATTGCCTTGAAAATTTGCAGACTTTGGACATTTTTTCCCAAGTTTTTAAAATGTATTTATTATTATTTTTTATTATTATTTTTTAAATAATATTTTAATAATTCTCTTTCTCTTTTTTCAATTTCTTTTTTCATTTTTTTATGCAAATATCCAGGTATTTTTCTTGCAACTTTTTCACAAATTTCTAACAATTTTTTTGGTGTTCATGTTTGCTCCTGTTTTTGAAAGAAGCCGATCTGCCCGGGAGTCAGAGGGTCGTCCTGATCCAGACCACCTGTGTGTGTGTGTGTGTGTGTGTGTGTGTGTGTGTGCTGTAGTAATGCAAATGAGATTTATTTGAAAAAAATATTTTTCCCACTTTACTAATTTGGTTGTGCCTGTAAAATCCTCTCAGATTGTAACTGGGATTAAATCCTCAGCATAACAACAGATCATCAGTTTCACAAACTCTCTCCTGTTCAAATATAATAACAACACCTGACCTCCGTAACCGATGAGGTTGAGGTCACACAGATTCCTGTTGTTGGGACATTTGGAAAGTAAAGTCTGTATTAAACAACAGACACAATATGAAAGTCTTAATCTGAGTGAATAAGCTCAGGTGATGACAGGTGGAGTCGCTTGTTGAGTTTCTGTTTAAAGTGACAGCGTCCACTAAAACCTCCAGCTGGAATTTGCAGACAGTCACTGTTTATCATTGGATCTGGTGAAGTGTTCCTGTGTGAGGCGCAAGGCATCGTGGGAATTGGGAGTTTCGGATTTACTGAAATCCTTCAGACTAATAAAATAAGATGTTTTTTTTTCTCTTCTTCTTTTTTTTTTTCTTGTAAAGTCATGAAAATTAAAGGAGCTGTGAGGTTCCAAGGCCACAGGGTCACCTCACACTCTAACTGTCGCCTTTTTCCAGAAACCTCCTCATTATTTATCTCCTGGTCGGAAACATTGGAGCTTTCGGAAAAATATGAGATTCCGAGCTCTAAATAAAGGATAGATAGATAGATAGATAGATTTACTTTATTGATCCCAAACTGGGAAATTCCCACGTTACAGCAGCATCAATAGAAATGTGAGGCTGCAGGCTGGAGGCTGGAGGCTGGAGGCTGGAGGTTGGAGGCTGGAGGCTGCAGGCTGGAGGCTGGAGGTTGGAGGTTGGAGGCTGGAGGCTGCAGGCTGGAGGCCGGAGGCTGGAGGCTGCAGGCCGGAGGCTGGAGGCTGGAGGCTGGAGGTTGGAGGCTGGAGGCTGGAGGCTGCAGGCTGCAGGCTGCAGGCTGGAGGCTGGAGGCTGCAGGCTGGAGGCTGCAGGCTGGAGGCTGGAGGCTGGAGGCTGGAGGCTGCAGGCTGGAGGCTGCAGGTTGGAGGCTGGAGGCTGGAGGCTGCAGGTTGGAGGCTGCAGGTTGGAGGCTGGAGGCTGCAGGCTGGAGGCTGGAGGCTGGAGGCTGGAGGCTGCAGGCTGGAGGCTGCAGGTTGGAGGCTGGAGGCTGGAGGCTGCAGGCTGGAGGCTGCAGGTTGGAGGCTGGAGGCTGGAGGCTGCAGGTTGGAGGCTGCAGGTTGGAGGCTGGAGGCTGGAGGCTGGAGGTTGGAGGCTGGAGGCTGCAGGCTGGAGGCTGGAGGTTGGAGGCTGCAGGTTGGAGGCTGCAGGCTGCAGGTTGGAGGCTGCAGGTTGGAGGCTGGAGGCTGGAGGTTGGAGGCTGGAGGCTGGAGGCTGCAGGTTGGAGGCTGCAGGTTGGAGGTTGGAGGCTGCAGGCTGGAGGCTGGAGGCTGCAGGTTGGAGGCTGGAGGCTGGAGGCTGCAGGCTGGAGGCTGGAGGCTGCAGGTTGGAGGCTGCAGGCTGGAGGCTGCAGGCTGGAGGCTGGAGGCTGTTTTACAAGTTGGATGACAGAATATTTGCCAGAAATGATCTCAGTGACGAACGGGATAAACTTCCAAAAAGTGGTTGTTGTCCTTTAAGAGCCTGGACTCTGTGGGGCCTCAGGGACCCCCCACCCTCCCTCTGCCTCCTCTGCCCCCCTCCTTCTCCCCTCCTCCTCGTCCTCCTCCCCCTTCCCCCCACTCCCTACCCCCCCTTGCCCCCCCCTCCTCCACCACGGCGCTCCTTGTATGGTGCCTGTGGTTGGAGTGCAGCAGCCGGAGCAGCCCGAGGCTCCTGGGCCTCTAAGGTTTCCTGCGAGGAGCTCAGATGCTCCGTGCGCCGCGGCGGCCTGCTAACTTTATCCAGCAGGCCTCCTGAGGAATGCTGGGAGATGCCACACCGCTATATTTGGAGGAGGCGACTTCACCGAGACGCTCGGATGGAAATTCACCACCGCTGGTCGGCTGCGTGCATTTTCACAGCATTCTTAGCCCGAGAATCAGCTGTTTTAGTGAAAATCATCTTTAAAATTATGTTTCAGTGTCATATTGATACATTTCATCAATCAGCTGGTGTCATTTGAATCAGCTGGAAGAGCTTTATAATAATCCCAGGCCATTAAAACACATCCAGTGTCAGATTCAGGTTTACTTTGTCATTCCAGCCGTATCCATATAAAAACACATGCAGCAAAGTGAAAGTGATGTTTTTCTCAGGATCATGATGCAAATCATTCAGTAAAAACTTTCAAAAGTGCTTCAGTAAAAACATGAACACACTTTTCAGCCTAAACTTTACAACAGAATCAAAACAGCACCAGTCCTTTGATGTAGATTCAGTTTGAAACACTCATTCTCCTCTTTCATGCATCAAACCTTTTAACACACTGAGTGTTTTATTGTGGGAATAATGTCAGAAACGTTAAACTGCAGCAGATGAGTACAGCGAATAAAACCATCACATGACTGGACTGTGTTTTCAGCTGAAATATCCAGGAACTTTTACCTGGAAAAACCCTCAGACTGCGGACAGAAACCTGCAGCAACATGGAGAAACATCTGCTGCTGTGTTTCATCGTTTCATTATAGAAAACTTTGAAAACAGTTCACACAGGTTTTAGTACTTTAGTAAGCTATACCATGAGTCTATACAGTTAGCATGACGTTAGCTCAAAACAGCTGGGGGATGCATTTTTTTTCAAAATGGTGGGCTTGGGGTAATTTGTGCCAGTGGAACAACTTGTGATTATATACTATATATTACTTTATTGTATTTTATTGTTATTGTACATTGTCTTCTTACCTTTGATCACTAAAACTATTCAGATTCAGATGAAGATGATTTGCAGGTGCTCATTTTGGAATTTTTATTTTGTTCTGGGTATGTGTTCATGTGGCGCTAGGCCTTGTTATAGAAAAGTGGCCTGTGATCTTGTTAAAATAATAAATAAATGTTAAATAAATAATTTTGTATTGAATTTGTTTTGCTTTTATATAGCATTATCATTTGTGAGATTAAAATGATCTCTTTTACTTTAATTATCAATGGCACAATTTACCCCAGTGTATTCTCTCTAATGGCACAATTTACCCCGCACCGGGGGCAAGTTGTGCCACAAAACCACTTTTTTTTCAAAAGCTATATTTCTCAAACAGTTTATATAAGATCCAAAGTGATTGTTCCCAGGGAGGCACAACATCCTAAACTATATGTGCATATTTTAGTTGGAGGCATTACTGTAATCCCCTCGCTTTAAAGGAACTTTAAGTAAAAATTGGCACTACTTACCCCACTCTCCCCTATATATTACGTATATTTAGTCTCTATTGTATATACTTTTAATTTTAATTTTAATTTTATTTTATGTTTTTTATTGATGATGCTGCTGTAACGTGTGAATTTCCCAGTTTGGGATCAATAAAGTATACCTATCTATCTATCTATCTATCTATCTATCAAAACAAACAAACAAACAAATAAATAAATAAAATGTCTGCTAAAAAAAAAAAAAAAAAAATCTGAGTGGCTGGTAAAATTTGAGCATCAACCAAAAAGGAGAATTTGCCACTTTGCCCAGGGAGTTTTAGAAATGCACAATTTCTTATTAATTAAAACTGTGTGTGTGTGTGTGTGTGTGTGTGTGTGTGTGTGTGTGTGTGTGTATCACACTGACAGTACATCAGTGACATCACAGGACTGACACCTCTCACTGACGTCTCCACTCAGCGTCTCTCCCTCAGCTCCAGTCTGTCCAGTCTGACCAGCTCAGCTCAGCAGCTCTGACATAAACTCTGCCTTTTATCAAAGTTTATCATGTTCAGTTTGTGTTGACATTGTGCAGAATGTGTCACTTTAATTCTGTGTTTATTACTGAGGTTGTAGTTTGCAGAGGTCTGCTACTGGACTGCATTATACTGAGGTGTTTCTAATTTTTTGCCCTCCCTATTTATATTTAATGAGGGAGGACAGAATAGTGGAAACAGCTGTCAGTAAAGTGCAGCACTAACTATGAGCTCAATGCCAAACACAGAAGTGAATGAACACCTCTGTTACCGTGACAGACTCCATCAGCTTCACACAGGAAGACCTTTTATGAATCCCACCAGAGTTCTTGGTAAGATGCACACTTTAACGCCTGGACCCTCAGATAACAGCCACAAAATTCTTATTCTTTGAAAGTAGAGTGTTTATTGAAAGAAAAGAAATGAAATAACCCTTATCACATGAGTTTTGCTTTTATCACATTTGTCACATCTGGAATTTGTTGTGATATATTGTGCACAGCATGAAAAATATTCACAACACAACATTTCTAATCCCTTAAACTTGTCAAGTTTCCTTTAAAATTTTCCTCAAATAATTTCAAACATAAGACATTTTTTCCCCATATTGTACAACAGTGTCATACATATTCTGTATCTGCTTCCCTGAAGCTGCATCAGTCCCACATCACATCACTTTACCTTTCTCAAAACTGGCAAAAATGATCCCTGAAGACCACCAGCAGGTCACTGATCCACAGCGGCCATGTTGGATGTCTCTGTGCTGCAGTGCACAGATCATCCACCAGGGGGCAGAAGACATGGATCACATTACATACAGTGCCAGGTGAGGCCGTGAGCTGCAGCGCCGCAGAGCCATGAGAGCGTTCAATAAGACGTGCGAAGAACAGACGTGTGAAAAAAGAGAAACTGAGGCGTCTAGCAGGAAAAAAACAGACAAAAATCCAAATATTTGTTTTTCCTTTGGCGCGGTTGAGTTCAGCTGGCACGGTCGCCACGGTGACGATATCTGGCCGGTGATGTCATGGCGAGCCGAGGGCCTTCTGGTTAATTTCAGCACAAACGATGGCAACTGGGAACAAACCTGATGTCTGCTCGTGAAAACCCCACAATAACACAGTCCAAGTGAAAACATGCCGTACGCACACCGTCAGTTTAAAGGAGGAGTTCACCCCAAAATGAAAATTCAGTCAGCAAACACACACAGTTTGCTCCAGCTCAGCCTTGAGACAAACTACCTGAGATTAAAGAGGTGATGAACCTTTTCACAGCTTCAGTGAAAAGATCCAACGTTCTCCAGAAAGCCACTTCAGTGTAAATTTGAAAAACAGTTTCTGCTTCTTCATCATTATTTGGTTTTCCAGCTGTAAAGAGAGCGACTTCAGTTTCTACCAACATGAAGTGACAAGATGAAGACTCAGCTTTCACTTTTGGGTGAACTATTCCTTTAATTGCTTGTAGAAAAAGGCCTTTCAGAAGTTTAGCCACCTGCATTTTTTTTTTTTAATTGCTACTTTGGCCGATAAAGATACAATTTTTTTAAATTCCAGAAAGCAGACTCTCACAATTTTTAAACACTTTTCAAAAAACATGTAACATACGTATCATGTAACATTTTATTTGTTTTTTTTAAATCTATTTTATTTTGATTTTTTTTATCAGTGTGTGTACACAATTTGTATTATTATTTTCATTTTGTAACATTTTTCTCTTTTTCCCCAAAATTTTCAAAATTGTTTTATTTTTAATCTGTTTAATATTTTTTTAATTTTGATCCATTTTCCTTTGACTTTTTCTTACTTTTGCCCTGTGAATTTTATTGACATTCTCATATTTTTTTTAGACAAGACACACTCTCCAACAACAACAACAACAACAAAAATCAGTTTACAGCCCAAAATAGTATTTTAAATATTTCTGAAAAGAAAGAAGACTTGAAGCTGAACTTCAGGGTGACGTTGGACCGCAGAGGACGCAGAATAAACCACAGCACTCTGACGTACAGCAGGTCTGTATTAAACATGATTATAATTTCCTGCATATTGTTTGCCTCTCAGTCTCAGTGAGTGCAGGTTCAGGTGTGTGTGTTCCACCTGGCAGCAGCAGCACATCATCACACGTCCATCCTGAACCCATCTGATCTGGTCTGAGAGCGAGGAGCTGACTGACTTATCTCAACGTTTTCCAACCTGACGCCCACGCTGATTTACAGCCTCTAGAATAAGCCTTGAGTCCTGCATCACCAAGATTACATTACAGGGAGCGGGTCAAAGGTCAGAGGTCAGAGGTCAGAGGTCACGGCCCCTGACAGCAGAGTGGAAAAAGGACCAGAATACAGACAGCTGGGGAGCAAGCCCTGCTCTGCAGAGACAAAGTGACAGGAGAAAATGAGTTTCAGGAAAAGCTGAAATTAGCTTGATTAAAGTCGATTAGAGAAGGTTTTCCTCTGGAGCGCTGAGATCTAACAAAAGGACAGAAATGTAACGAGCCTGTTGTGACCGCAGACAGAAAAAGGGTTTTTCATTTCTTCCATCAGTGTGCAGCTGCTGCTCATTCAGATGATACTGATGCTAAAACACCAGTTTGAGTTTTGCAGGAATTGTTTGCTTTTGCAGGAGATGCAGAATGTTTGGCTGGTTTGGTGTGCAGAGTTTGCAAAAAAAAAAAACAAAAAAACAAAAAAAAACCCAAAACAAATACAATAAAATAAAAGCCTCTGGTCATATTTTGATGTCACATGTGAACAAGAGCAGCAGTAGTGCAGCCGAATGCTCTCATGTTTTGGGAGTTTAAGACGGACTGAAACAGTTTCTGAGCGGGCCAGCGTTCACGTCACGGTGAAGCCTGTCTGAAACACAGTCCGCCTTCAAACTGGATCTTTGCTGCGGCTGCAGAAGCAAAACTCTGCAAACCCAAACTAAGACAGATTCCTCTTCTCCTGGTCGGTCTGTGATTTAAAGTGAGGCAGGGAGCAGATTCAGCTGCAGCTCAGACACACAAAGTGAACAAACCCGGAGCCAGACTGATCACGACGACAGAGAGGAGGGGAAAAAAAATGATAATAACAATGAAGGAGAGAGAAAATCTAAAACAAGTGGCTCTTTCCTTTTATTTTTTCTTCCCCTCGGCCTTCCTCGCTCCTCCTCCTCCTCATCAGTCTTATCAGGACGGGGTGAAACGGATGATGTCACCGGGGGCGTGGGGGGTCGGGGGGGTGTAGGAGGAGGAGGGGTAGGGGGGGTCTCTCGGGGGGCAAGAGGGCAGAGGACAGCGCAGCGTTGCCGTTTCACTGCCACCAGTTTGGCTCTTTGAAAACTGACACTGATATTTTTAGTTTGAAGCTGCTGATAGCCGATATTTACACTGATGATCAATATCATGTAAAGGCATGACTGTGCAGTTTCTAATACGGCATTTTGCTTACTCATGCTAAGGATGAAACCCCCAAGTAAGAATAACCCACAGCGTCAGCGTCAAGACGTTTAAAGGTTTGATGTGAAATGTGAACAAAAACAGAAGCAGTTCAGATGAATGCTCTCATGTTTTGGGAGTTTCTGATGTTGTAAAGACGTTCTTTACAGCTTCATAACACGTCAGGGGGGAATCCTGTTTGAACCACATAGTCTGCCTTTAAATTACATTATTTTCATGTCCTGAAAAATATCCTGGCATAAACTGTGTTCAGGAGGATGTGGAGCTGCAGTCCAGTTTCACATGAGAGCCCAAACCAGACAGCAGAGCCAGCGGTCAGGGGATTTTACTATCGGGAAAAAAAAGAGACAAGAAAATTAACAGAAAATTAGAAAAAAAAGAGAGGGTAAGAAAGAAAATTAGCAAAATAATGTATGCTTTCTTAATTACAAGAAAACTATATTCATAAACTATAATAAGGCTCCAGCAACTGCCCGCGACCCTTGTGAGGATAAGCGGTTTAGAAGATGAATGAATGAATGAATGAATGAATATTTATAATAATTAAAATGATTGTCTGACTGACTGAAACATCAGATGGTGATGCTCGATCGATGGCAGATTTCTGGTGTTTAAAAGTTGAAATATGTCATTTTAACAATTATAATTATAGTTTTCTTTTCTTTCACAAGCATTTAACTTTATATTAACGTGTCCTCTGTGAATACTCAACTCACTATAAACTCTGCATCAACCTCGGATCAGTGAAGTTGGATATTAACATTAATTAACACTATCACCTTACTGCTGTTTTGTTTTGTTAATAACTTCCATCACTCTGAAACCTCACAGTGAATTACGCCGGTCACATTAAAGAGGCTCGATGCTGCAAATTAAAAAAAAAAAAGTGGGTAAATCACTGCACCGCATCCCACTCTTGTTTAATTAATAATTATAATAATCCTTTAATCTGTCTCTGCCTTGCTCTGTCTCCGCTGCTGTCCCTCTCCTCCTGCTGAGTAAAACTGATTCTCACTGCAGTTCACTGAACAGCCAGTAGGGGGCGTGTTTGCTCTGCCTTTAACTCAGTGCTGACATGACACTGCCTGCTCTGAGGACAGTCTCAGCGTCTCAGTGCAGGACAAAATCAGAGAAAAACTCACCTGACTTCTGTCTGAAACGTGATATATTTAATGTTAAACTAAAAAAATATTACCTCAACTTACGAGGAAATTGACCCCTTAAAAATTAAATCACTTAACAAATAAATAAGTAAACACCTATCACATTGCCACCAGATCACAGATTTTTTTTTTTTTTTTTTTAATGACAAGAAAAAAAAGTGTAAGAAAAATAAATCATCATTAAAGCTCCAACAGGTCCACAGGTTTCACAGGACTAACATGGGAATGTATTAATGTATTAATGAAGTTTTCATTCATATTTTTTAATCATATTGACACAAATTCTGTCTTCTTTCCATCAGAACTGGGTTTTAAAAGTCCTGCATCCCCTAGGGTTCCTTCAGTAAAAATACTGCAGTACTCTCAGTAAAAGTACTTCACTGTGCAGGAGGCTTCCTCTCAGAGTTAAATTATCACTGCATTATCCTGTAAGAAGTATTTTAATGCTGCAGCTCTGACTGCTGCACATCCTGTTGGCTGGTTTCCACTCTGACATGCAGCTCATCTGATGTTTCTGCGTGGAAAAGCTTCTCCTGCACAGGAACCAGATAAATGCTGAGCAGGAAAAATCAGAAGCAGAATCAGAAATACTTGACTGATCCCTGAAAAGGACAGGATTTCCCTCTGAAATGCAGAAAGTCCCACTGAATGGGAATAATTCAATGACCACGAGCTAAAGTACACACAGAAAAATAAAAGTACCAGCTGGAACTGGAAAATTTCTGGTGCCACAAAGAACCTTTCAGACCACGGTTCTTTAAAGAACCATTTATTTAAAGGGTTCAACGGGGCCTCAGCAATGGTTCTTCACAGAAGAGAGAAGATCAAAAGGTACATAGTTATTTCTTACAGTAAAAAATAAAGCTGCCAACTGGAAAATAGTTCTTCAAAGTGGAACCATCTCTGACTCCACCACGGTTCTCAAAGACCAGTCAATGAAGTCCTGTGACGCGGTGCTGACATGGTTCTTTTAAAGTACTTTTGACTCTAAACTTTTTTGAAATCAGTTCTTGGTGGAGCCAGTTGGTTCAATGCAGAACCATTGGTAACACTTTACAATAAGAGTACAACAATTAACGTTAGTTAACGTTAGTTAATGGCGTAACGGTTAATTAACTGCTAGTTAATGATTATTTTCATTTACTAATGTTAATAATATCTACAATAACCCTTAAATAACATATAAATTGATACCTTAGCATGAACAGCATTAGTACAAGATTCTTATACACATTAGTTAACGGTTAGTTAACTGTTACTTAATGTTTATTACCTGTTACTTCATGTTTATTACCTGTTATTTACCTGTACTTAATGTACTTGATGCATTAACTAACGTTAATTGCTGTACTCTTGTAAAGTGTTACCGAGCCATTTTCAAGTGTTTTTTTTTTTTTTTTTTTCAAATGAGGAACTGATCGCTAAATACAGTGGTTCCTTAGGAGTTGGCGGTTCTACATGGAACTATTAAAGAACTGTTAGAGCCAATATTGTAAGTAAATGTACTGAGTTACTTCAGAGTGTTACTGCTCAGTTTGTTCAGAAACTGAAGACTGAAATCAGTGGGTTGGTTTCTGGGTTTGCCAGAATGTTCTGGATCTCAGATGCAGCCTGATGTCATCATGGTTCTCCCCTCCTGTTCCTCTGCAGTGTTTTTGAAAGCATCTTGGGGTTTCTTGGTTCTGTCCTCACTTCTCCTCTGCTTTTGCCTAATTTTTGTTATAGGTTCACAGGCAAATAAACTGTTTTCTCTGCAGGTTTCACATTTCCTGCTGCCGTTCTCCTGCAGCCGTTCTCCTGCCTGCTGAAAGCCTCTGCAGTCGTTTTCCATCTGCTCAGTTTGCTGAGTCAGAAATCGGCGTGCGTCGCCTCCTGCGTTCCGTCAGGATCCAGGCACATCCTGACCACCGACCCAGGCCGTAAAGTCATTTAGGATTATTACGTCCCGCCTGCCGGGTCATCATAAAAGTTCAAGCAGCGCCGTTACGTTTAGTGCCGCTCAAACTCTCATTAGCTTCTCCTGTTGCCCCGAGTCGGCGTTCCAGATGGTTTCACTTTCTGCAGACGTTCCTGTTCCCTGCCCAGCAGAACCGCTTGGCCTCAGAGTCGCTGCTGCGCCTGTTGTCGTCCCAGGACGGACGCTGATTCATGACTCAGAGAACTCAACCCTCCATCAGATACTGGAACCCACACGCAGAAAAATAAAAGTTCCAACTGGACCTGGAAATGTGACGCCACAGTTAAACCTCTTCTGGTTCCACAAAGAACCTTCCAGACCCTGGTTCTTTAATAAGGAACCATTTCTTTAAATGGTTCAGAGGCACTTCAAAGAGCAAAAAAAAAAAAAAAAAAAACTGTTTCAGCACCGCATCAAAGAACTTTTCTGGCAGGTCTTTGACAAAGGACCTTTGAAGAGGGTCCTTTGAAGAATCAACAAAAGAAAAAAAATCTTTAAATAAAGATCCCATGGTTCTTTATAGAACTATGGCATCTTTATTTAAAGATGCCATAGTTCCTCCAAGAAGCAATGGTTCCTCCAAGAAGATAAACTATAAATGGCAGTTAATTTGCATTTCTTAAAGGGAAAAGAAAGGGGGCAACTAGAACCAAAAATAGTTCCTCTTAGAGGAACCATTTCGTTAATGGTTCCGAGGTGCTTCTATCAGCCATAAAAAGTAGTTCTTTGAGGAACTGAAAACAGTTCTTCATAGTGGAGCTGCAGGAGAACAATTTCCGGTTCTATAAAGAGCATTTCAGACTGCAGTCCTTTAAATAACCATTTATTTAAAGAACAACTTCTTTCAATGGTTCTTCAAAGAATCTCTAAAGGTTCTCCAAACACCCATCAGAAAAGTTCTTTGCTGAAATGGTTCTTCAAAAAAGCTTTAAACCTTTTTGAAAACAGATGGAGCCGGCTGGTTCAGTGTAGAAACCTTTTCAGATTTTTTTCTCCACTGAATGCAGCGGTTCTTTAGTGGTTCTTTTGAAGGCTGTTCATGGAACTATTTAAGAACTATTTTAGAACCTTTTTTTTTTTAGTGTGTGGTACTGTTGTTGCGGTACCTGGTGTAAATAACTGTCCATCTGCTTCCTTCACCTCCACAATGCAAAGTCTGAGTTCAACTTCAAGTTTAAATTAAGTGCAGAGTTTCAGATTTAAAGTCTCGCTCACATCCACAGACTGAAATAAAACAAACCTAACTTTTTTTTTTTTTGTTGTTGTTGTGTGCAGAAACAGAGGAGCTGAAACCCGAAACCCCAAACGAGATGAGATGCTTTCCTCAAGCTGAGATGTTGAGATGGATTATTATTTTGCATCAAAGCCAAACGATAATCTGAGAAACTGACATGAAAGTGACCTGAAGTCACAGAACATCAGCGCTCTTGAATAAAAACACAGACTCTAGTTGTTCTTGGGTTTTGGGTTCGGTCCACTCGGCTGTTTGTCTGTGTATCAAAATAAAAGCCCTGCAAAGCTCTGTAAATACACAGACTGGGAATGTAAGCGGTGAGTAAATATTTGAAGTTTTTCTTTAATTGGAATTTGCTCCTTTGACATTTGGTAAGAGCGCTGGCAAGTGAATTGTGGGAATTCAGCTCTGTGTGTGTGTGTGTGTGTGTGTGTGTGCGTCAGAGCTCGATCTGCTGAGAGAGCCGTTCAGTCTCTAAATCCACTGTGATGGATTAAAATTTGTGTGATATAAATCTGTTTTTTGAATGCGACAGTTTATACACAGTGTACAGAGTTTTTTTTTTTTTTTTTTTTCACTTTATTGTTTCTGTATTCATTGTTGTGATATTTGCAGGATTAATGCACATATTTAGACATAATGCATATACTTTAAAAAAAAAGCTACGATTAATGCACAAGTTGTATTAATGCATATATTTATACTGTACATAATGCACACACTTTTTATTTATTTATTTATTTATTTTACAAATTTCCAAGGTTCATATTGACCTTTCTCTTTTAAAATGCTTCTGTTACAGTCTCTGGTTTCCTCATCAGACCTGCGATCAGTGTGTAATCAGAGGACATGAATCCTGATGATTTACAGATCAGTTTGTCATATTTGAAAAGATAAAAACACAAACTCGAATCTCCCTCTGTGTGTCATTTAAGAAAGACACACACACACACACACACACACACACACACACACACACACACACACACACACACACACACCACATGTTGCCATTTAACCCTCCTATTATGTTTGGGGTTAAGGTTTGACCCCAGCCAATGTTTAACGTCTCTAAATAAATGATTAACATCATTTTTTTTTGCTTCATATTTAATGACTTTTCCTAATTTAATGGGCACTACCGGGTAAATATGAAATTCACATGATGATATGTTTTCAATGTCCTGTACACACTTTGTAACGCATCAGTTATAAATAACAGAAACCTGTACTTACATGCAAACATGAAGTACCTGACACATAAACTTTGGTGACAATTTTAATTATAATAATTTTGTGGAGGTTTAAACTGCTGGGCTCAAATTGAGCTCAAACATAAAAGATGTTGGTAAATCTGAACGTAACAGGAGGGTTAATCTTGTAATTTTTTTCGAGTTTGATGCTGGGAAGTGACGTCCAGCAGGCAGAAGGGGATTTTGCAGATTTGCAGCCGAGATGAAAGACTGGAGGAAACCCAGGCTTTCACTGTAAACAACAAAACACAGTTCTTTGTTAATGAAGCGGTGAACAAGGTGTGTGTGTGTGTGTGTGTGTGTGTGTGTGTGGAGAGAGGCAGGAAGTCTGGAGGTCGTCTGGAAGCTGCAGCTTTCAAAATAAAATGACAATAAAGAAAAGATGCTGCCTCCTGCAAGCGGAGCAGACGAGCTGTGGACCAATCAGCATCAAGACGCACCTCAGTCCACATTCAGTAGTTCACAGCTGGCTGAAACAGAGCATCAGCCTGTAAAGACCGTCTTTACTTTGTGAAGATAGATAGATAGATACTTTATTCATCCCGAAGGAAATTCACAAGCTGCTTCTGTGTCCACATTCTCCATACGTTCTCCAGACGTTCTCCAGACGTTCTCCAGGTGAACCCTTCAGGACGGTTCTCCACAGGAACACGGAGCGCCCACACGCCGTTCATGTGCGCAGCCTCGGCCTGGTGACCCGGCGCCCCCTGCAGGCCTCATGAGCTTCATCCAGGATGGTTTTACGGCACGTTGTCAGTTTGTGGCCCCGTGGCGTGTAGCAGCGGCCCCGTGGCGTGTGGGCGGCCCCGTGGCGTGTGGGCGGCCCCGTGGCGTGTGGGCGGCCCCGTGGCGTGTAGGCGGCGGCTCTGCTGCTGCATCAGAAAGACGCCGGCAGACCGGCTCGGTAGCAGGATGCAGCTCTTTAAACACAGAGAGCAGAGCAGCAGCAGAGCAGCAGAGCAGGACGCTGCATTCCTGCAGGCTGAGCTCAGAGGAAACCAGACTCACCTGCAGGAAGACTGGAGGCCAACTGGAGCTTTACGGCCAGTCCCAGCGCTCGGCTGCAAAAAATCTCCATGGCAACAAGCCATTCAGCCTCATCCTCAGTGCTAAAATCTTGTTTTTTCTTCGAACAAGGTAAAAAAAAAAAAAAAAAAAAAAAAAAGCATAAGTAAAGAGCTCTGCCAGAGGGCTGAGATAATCCCTGCTGCCTCTCTAAGTCAAACTGATTGGAAAAATGCTGATAATCAATAGATTGGTTTCTGGGTTAGCTCAAATGTTCTGAATCCAACACGCAGCCTGTTTGGTGATATTCTTGGAAGCCTCCATTTCCTCTGCTAACCTTTAACGTGACGAACCCGAGCGGAGGAGCTGCCTCTCAGCAGGCTTCATGTTTCCTGCAGACGTTCACAGATCAGATCAGCGTGCAGATCTCACACGTTCTGTCTCGACCTGCGGCCAGACGCTTTGTCTTGTTATAAAGGAAAACAATCATTTTACAGTGAGCAGTGGTTTTGTTTGGTTTCTTACTGTACGTCCTGAGGCCAGAGGCTCATCACAGGAGCTCATGGACAGAAACCTGAATCATCTCCTCTCCGCTGAAAAACGTCTCACTGCTCAGCTTTAGTTTTATTTATTTGCACGTTCATGAAACCCAGTGTTACGCCCAGTTTTGCGTCCCTGCTGGGAAAAGCATCCACCTGTTTACTGTTTATCCTGAACCCCAGGAAACTCCTGCCTGAACCGAACCCCAGGCGGACCGACGGGCAGAGAGGGGTGGAACAACATTTACGTGAAAATTTGTGAAATAAGCACAAACTTCAAGATCTTCTCTTCCGCCTGTCTGTGGGAAAAATCTGTGTTTTGGCTGCCAAGCTGAGAAAGTTTGGGACTTCTGAATGCAGGACTTTTATTTTTATTTGGACTTTTGCGTGGCTATTCTCTCTTTTCCTGCACAGAGCTCCTCGTCTGCAGTTCAACACGTCTCATTCTCATTTTGCAAAATCTCACAGACACCGTTCTGTTGTGAGGATTCAATCAGATTCAAGCCACGCCACGTTAACACATTTACTTTCGCCGAGAGAAAGGCTTCAGCTTTGCAGCGCTTTTTATTTGCAGTCACGGCTGCACGGCGAGCAGAGAAAAAACAGATTTTTAGCGTCACTGTGGCCCAAAATCGGTTTTCCACTCTTTCTATTTTCCTCACAGCAGAGCATCAGCAGACTCCAAAAGACTGTACAGTTTTTTAAAAAATGAGAAATTCCCTCTGTTTCACCTGATAACGTATAAAAATGTAAAGAATTCCCTCTGCTCGAGCCGTATCAGCTGCAGGTTAAGTAGGATGACTTTATCCTCCTGACTTTATTCTTGACTTTTTTTTCCCCCTGAGGATGATCTCATTGTGCGTTGCCGTGTCACCAGATCCCTGTTGGCACGGCAACAAGCCTTTTATTTACCACCACAAGCAGAAATAGGGCGATTATATTCAGTAAAAGGAGACCTGAGAGCTCAGCGGCCTGAAACCGGAGCAGGCCTCCTGTCGGTGTTTTGGCCCCGCGGCCGGCCCGGGCCCGTCCCGCGGCGAGCACAGACCCTCCCTTTGTCGCGTCTCCTCGCTCCACCTGTCAGCCTCACCTGACTCACCTGGCTCTGCCTTTTGATCTTTCTGCAAAGGATCTGACACTCGATCGCTGTGTAACGCACCTCGTATGCAAACCTGCCTGGATGTGTCGCTGCATGACGCCGGGCGGTTTACACGACAGAAAATATACATATATAATATACAAATTTACACTGATCCACTGAGTTTACATGCACACACACACAAATGCCATGAAACTGAGTCTGATTAGTTTAACTGCATCATAATCAATGGCCTATAATCATAAACTCATCAACAAACCTGGATTTTGGCCCAGTAATGTGATTTATTTAGGCATGTGTTTGCATAATCTGAATTAATTTTGGTGTTTTGAATCTGTGTCTGAGGCAAACAGCTCACCGACAGGCGTGTGGTGAGGGGAGACGCATGCAAATGTTGTTTACCTGTGGGACATGAAGCTGATTAACAATGAAATCATGTAATCTGGAGTTTTGGGGGAAAATGAGGAGACTGTGAGCCATGAGAGCACGTTAATCAAACCGTGACCTGTGACCTCTGCTCATTAACAGACTGCAGTGTTTCCTCTCTGAAGGCCTCATCCAGAATAAACTGGAAAAACTGTTTCTATTTGACTCATTTAAAAACAGGAAATGAGCGCAACTTTCTTTAACCCGTCATGTGAAGAAATGGGTTCAGAAAACAACAGTAC
Organism: Myripristis murdjan; assembly: GCF_902150065.1. Lineage (NCBI taxonomy): Eukaryota > Metazoa > Chordata > Actinopteri > Holocentriformes > Holocentridae > Myripristis > Myripristis murdjan. Next base: position 33,991,045 of record NC_043985.1, read on the forward strand.
CATGAAACACTGTCAACACAAAGGCAGTTAGACCAGATTCCATCACACCACCAACAAACTCTAGCAAACGGCCTAAACCTGATGGAGTCAGGGTCCGACACCCAAACTGCTCGGTTCAGGTCACAGTGAGGTCATCACCACGTCACGTCCAACAATTCAACATTCATTCATTCATTCATTCTTTCATCTTCTAAACTGCTTATCCTCACAAGGGTTGCGGGGGGTTGCTGGAGCCAATCCCAGCGCTCACAGGGCGGAAGGCACAATTCAACATTTAACATCTGAATCTCTGAACCAGACCGCAGATCTGAGAGGTTCCATCCTTTACCTCTGCGCCTCGTCGCCAGCGGGCTGTGGACCTGGTGCTGCTGTGATGTCACCTTCATCATCATCATCATCATCATCATCATCATCATTAGCATCATCTTCATCGGTATCATCATCATCAGGTACCTCTGCGTCCAGCGTGCACACAAAGAAGAAAGTATTTTGGTTGGTTTCACCCAAGTGCTATAAAACGGTGAGGAACGTCCGCTGTGTTCATGTGACGAGTTTTAAAATGAACAAATTAAAATGAAACCTTCCAAATAAATAAATAAATAAATAAATCAATGAAATATAAAAATCCTCTACATCAGTTTTTTCCAGAGCAAAGAAGAAAACTCTAACTGTTTTGACAGGGGAAGAATAAGGTAGGAGTACTGTGTGTGTGTGTGTGTGTGTGTGTGTGTGTGTGTGTGTGTGTGTGTGTGTGTGCTGACAGCAAACTAATAATTAAAACATTTATGAAAGACTAACTGTTGCCACTGAAGTGAATTTTGAAGGAAGTGAATAATGTTTCCATGTATTTCCATGTTTTTGTGTTTATCGTCTGTGTTCTGGCTGCCGGGCTGAGGAAGTTTGGGACTTTTGAAAGCAGAACTTTTACTTTAGTTTTTACTTTCTCGTGGTTATGTGTGTGTGTGTGTGTGTGTGTGTGTGTGTGTGTGTGTGTGTGTGTTGGTGTTCAGTGTCGTGCTGAGTCTGGATTCCTGTGTGAGGACTCATGCTGTGTTATCTGTGTGCAGCGAGGGGGAGGCGACCGGAGCCGCCTCGCCGCCGGCCCGACCGCGCACAGATGCATTCTGGGTCACGGGTCAGCACTCCCTCCGCTGACAGAGGAGTGACGGATCAACGCCGACTCGGCTGCAGGAGCGAGGACGTCTGCAGGATCTGAGCCTGGAGACGCCACGACAAGCAAATCATCCAGATGCTGCTCTGCTGGGTGGAGATTTAAAACTGAAACAACTGAACTGCAGAAACGATGGCGCTGGGTGGAGCTGAGTTTGTGTGGGGGTGATATTCCCAGAAAAAAAAATAAATAAATAAAAAAAAAAAAACTCAGACTGAATCCCACAAGAGAAGAAAATCTAGTTTTCCTTGTTTTTTCCTCAAAGATTTGTTAATTTTTTTGCACATTTTTCTTGCAAATTTGCATCTTTATAATCTTTATAATTTTTTCAGTTTTTTTTTCTTTTAACTTTCTGACTTTGATCTCTCTCCTCCCTTGGCTGCGTATTTTTTTCCTCCCTACGGTGGCCCGAACGCACCGTCGCGGTTCTCAGTTACATTTCGAGGGGAACGTGTCGCAGCACCAGAAGAAGAAATCAACCTCCCAGCAGCTCAGAGGATCACGAGGATCTGAAACACACGGCTTGGGTTTTTTTTAAACATGAGGTTGTTTGGAGGAGCAGTCAGATGGTGGCGCTGTAACGTCTGTCTCAGCTGGAGGCTGAGGAAGATCCACCACTGATGAACTTCTCCTCAAACCTCAAACCTCAAACGTCTCTGCTTCTTCTTCCTTTAAAGGGCGAGTTCGTACATTTTTTTCTTCATAATTTGGACAAATCGATATTTTACACAGGAAAGATCTGAGCCAAACTAAAGACTGAGAAAAAAAAATCTTGAGCTGTAATCTCATTTGTTAAAACCCGTCTCAGTGCGACTCAAACAACCAATCACCTCCAGGGGGCGGAGCTTCCTCTCATACATGAACCAGAGCCTCGCCACTCTCCATTAACCCCCATTGTATTGAACTGGGTTGCAGTTCCACCGTAATTCCACTGGGGGTGATGGCGGGCGAGTGCAGAATGAATGGGGCTCTATGGAGCTAAACGGCTAAATCTGTCTCTTACTCCTGTTTATGGTTGGAAAATCGCAAATCCTGTTGTAGTTTCTGAAAGTTCAATATGGATTATAGGTTAAAAGTGAAATTAGCGAGAACTTCTATCCTTTCAGTTTCCTACAGTTTGGGCTGTTGTTGGCCATAACACGCTAGCATTTGCTAATGAATGCTGATTGGTCAGTGACGGACTTGCAGAGGGATCCCACCTGATGGCACCTGAAGACCAAGAGAAACAGGAAACCCCACTCTTAAAGAGGACTTTTCCATCAGAGTTGATATTTGTGCATACAGAGAATGTCTAATATAGCACAGACGGGCTCTGGAAATCGCTGTAAAGCAGCACCTCTCGCGATATGAAATGTGTGACATCATCACACTTTTTAGAACAGATAGGTGAACTTAAAAAATCCAATATTCAGCTGAGTGTATTTTTTTAGCCCCCCCTTTTGAAAACAGTATTCAAATTACTTGACAAAAAACTATTTCCAGAGAAAAGTGGATTTTTAGGGGTGTGTCCCTATAGACTCCCATTCATTCTGCACTCGCCCGTGAGCGCCCTCACATGGACGGCACTTCTCCCTGGATTAGAGATTCTCTGCATGAACTAACTTCCTCTGGAGCTCCTCCATGATGGAGACAGAGGTGGCTGATGGGAGATTTTTGGTGAAACTGAAGAGCCTGTGCAGGTGAAAGGAGGGAGGAGAGGAAACGAGAGCAGAACGTTTTTTTTTTGTTGTTTTTTTAAATGAAGCAGGATCGTCATGACAACAGCCAGACGGCGGTGATGTGAGACAGGAGGCTGTTATCAGGAAACAGGGAGTCCATCTGCAGCGTTTTGTCCACCGAGCGCCGGCTCGCTCCTCCACGAGGCCGCGGGGAGGACGACCTCTCTGCATCTCCATCAGCACAGCCGTCATTTAGCCCAATCCCAGCTGATAAGACGCAGCGATGAGACGCGGCTGGAACCCCCGACCACAGCTTTGACAGCTGCTCGCTGCAGCCGAGGGAGAGGAGGACAAACCGCTCGCTGTTTTGCAACGGTCTCCTCTGTCAGGGCGCAAATCATCTCAAAGTGAGCGGGCAGACTGATCTGAGATGAGCTAAACGCTTTTGGTTTCTTTGAGGAAGCCTCGAGGAACACTTGGACGTGTTTTCTCTCCTTCGGCGGCGAGCTCATCTCAAATCACAAACTGCAAACCCTGATTGGTCTGCAAGGCGGGGGGAACTCAGCGAATCACGGGCCGGCTGATCGAGAGCGAAGGGGAAAGCTGCTCTGTGGTGTTTGGAGACGCAGATCAGGGCCCAGAAAGCCACAGGGCAATTTACTGCCTCTGCCAATGACTTTATTTCACCACACACACACACACACACACACACACACACACACTAAACTGAGAGTTTAGACAGATATCAGCTTTAATATATGTGTGTGTGTGTGTGTGTGTGTGTGTTGAAGCGAGCTCAGTAAGCCCCGCCCCCGCCGCAGACAGGAAGGCTGTTAGATTATTATTTTGTGCTCATGAGAATTAAAAAAAAAATATTAAATATCCATGCACATATCAGTTACCGGCAGGTTGATCTCGACACACACCTCTGAGACCGGGCGCGTCTGAGGTGTGTTTGTTTCCCATGAGCCTTTGCAGTTTGCGGTGGGACTGATTCTCTGTGTAACTGTAGATCTGAAGATCAAAACGCCTGAATCAGCCTCTGATCTGTGTGATCTGCATCTCGCTTTTTTTTCAGTAATGAACTGGTTTTTCCATGAGGCTGAAACCACCACACACACACACACACACACACACACACACACACACACACACACACACACACACACAAAGCCATTCTTTATTATCCTGGTTTCTTCACTTCTTGATAAAAAGCCAGTTGCTCTTGTTACCAGGATTAAATGTCTGAGGAATGTACAGTGACAGACTGGACACACACACACACACACACACACACACACACACACACACACACACCTGCACACTGAGGACTGTCCCAGTTCCTCTGCATGTTTTCCTCTCCAGAACGTTCCTCTGCTCTCCTCCCAGAGCGAGCAGTGGGCTTTCAAAGCTGCCACATCACTCCTCCTCCCTTTCCTCCATTCATTCCACTACGATATGAACATGAACTTTCAGAGCCTTCACACTTTCTTCACTCCAGTTTTCCATCAGCCCAATAAAGTCCTCCACATGAGTTTTCCTAAAAGCAGCAGCACTGTTGGCTTTTCAGGACTTTTTCACACTGAAACGCTCCCTCCTCCTCCTCCAAAATGTCTGATTTTAGTTTAATATTAACATCTTCATCTTTCTGTGCAGACGTCACACTCTGTCCTGCATGTGTGTGTGTGTGTGTGTGTGTGTGTGTGTGTGTGTGTGTGTGTGTCAGCTGCTGTTTCTTTAAGCGCTGTGTGAAGGATGAAGTCACAGCTGCTGCGGCTGGAAAACACCACAGTGGTGAGCCGAGCGTGTCCTTCACCTCAGCAGAGAGTGGACATGGCAGTCTTCTAGGTGGTGTAGGTTCATATGTCCTAAGTAAATTACCGTAACGTTTTTCTTTTTACTAAAATTGTCTGCATGATGGCAGTCTTCTGTTTTACATTGTTCTGCGAAGCCTCTCGAAGCTTCATCCCAGGTCACTTTATTTCCACAGCACATTTAAAAACAACAGAAAACCTCAGACTGAACTGAAAGAAAGAAAACGTGGGTCTTCAAAGCTGATTGGAAACTGTCAGTGGTGGGACAGGACTTAATATATGACGAGACTTAATCTAGGACAGGCCTTAATCTGGGACGGGATTCTGTTAAAACTGGGTGTCCTCTGCGTAACAGTGACATAGGATACTGTATTTCTCAAAAATAACGCAGAGGGGAAGCATATAAAGAAAACAGCAGTGGCTCTAAAACTGAGCCTTGGGGGATACCATATTTAATGTGAGCGGATGATGAAGAGCAGTTTCCTGTTTCCACAGCAAAGGTCCCGTCTCCACGAGGTAAACCAGCTGTCAACATGTCCACAACAACAAAGGACACGTCAGACTCCAGAGGAGCGGCTTGTTTTTATCACTGACATTCTAACGTTGCAGTTTGTGCTCTGAAATTAATTTTACTGTACAATTATTGGCCAACGTGGTGTTTGTGTGTCAGGCCTTTGATCGGCTGTCCAGGTTGCTTCTGACATTTTTCACTTCGCGGTGCGGCTGTGGGAGTCTGCTGGTTCCAGTCTCTACTTCCAGTTTCACCCGGTGACATAACGAGGCCATGAACCAGCGAAGCCAAAACAAACGCACCCGCTCGTTCCCACGCGGGACGTTTCTGTCTGCGGCTTGGCTTTCGTCCAGCGGCTGTGGAGGGGGACGGGGAGCTGTCACTCAGGGGGCTGGACCGGCTGTCAGTCAGGCCCTGCGGGGTGAGGAGCAGACCTGTGCTGGGAGCCTGGAGCCTGGAGCTGCAGAGGAGAACTGGCTCTGCTGGGAGCTTCATACTCGATGAATCCCTGAGGGGAAATTGCACAATAACGGCAGCAAACACACATTCCCACAGGAGCAGAGGAGCAGTGGTCTTGTAGAAATAAGCAGGGCTACCTCTCAGCTTGAGGAGGTGGACGTGTCCCACACAAACCTGCCGTGTGTCCCACCTGTGGACGGCTCGCACCTGGACCCCCGAATACCTGCTGACTGAGTCTGACAGTCCAAACTGACAGCTGAGCACCTGGAGGCTGGAGGCTGGGACAAAACAAGCTCTGTTTCTGCTCTGCTGATGGCTGCTTCGAGCTTTATGATGCAGACCGCTGGATATTAGAAAGAGTCCATACCCACGCTGCACCTGTGAGCCTCCTTCCAAACTCCCCTGCTCTTTACTTGCTTTGTGCTTGTATTTGATTTTGTTTTTCCGCTGCAGGCCGAGCCTCCTGACGGTGAAGCCCTGCTGCTCCCTCTCCACCAGCCTCCCACAGAAATCAACACCACCGGCTGCAAACGGCTGCATCACATGAACAATACTGGAACTCAGAGATTCACTGAAAAAAATCACTTTATACACAGATTATCAGATAAGTTTCATGACGTTTGCTTTGGCGTTTGGTAGCTGTCACTGTCGCTCGCAGGTCATGCCGGAGAGAGTGTGTGTGGTGGACTAAACGTCGCCGTGCACAGCCCACACACACACACACACAGGACAGTCGCTGGACCGTTTCTGTCGACGTGACGGAAAAGAGACGACTCCCACACGCGTGTGCATGTGGAGGGAAAAACTGCTCAGAGCCAAAAAAAAAAAAAAAAAAAAAAACAGCTGGTTTCAGTGTTTCAGCCACAGCGCTGTGTGTGTTTAGTGTGTGTGTGTGTGTTTAGTGAGTGTGTGTCTGACTGTTTTATTTGCCCTGGTCTGTCGCTACACGTTGTAAAGCTTCACCTCCTGTGTGTCAGCAGGAGGAGGAGGAGGAGGAGGAGGAGGAGGAGGAGGAGCGCGTTCACTTCCCAGAACGCCCTTTTGTCCGACGTGCTGCCGAGCAAGACTTCCCGGCACTGCAGGAATGAATGGTGATGAACTTGTCACCATGGCAACGGCGGCGTGCTCAATGTATGTGTGTGTGTGAGGAGCGGGGAGTGGGGACACGGGGGGGCGAGTGTTTGTGTTTGGAGAGCGCAGGACGGGTCCCGCCGCTCGGCAAACACTTGAGATGAGGAGAGGCGAGCGGCATCTGGAGCCGGGTATAATATCCAAGATTCCATGTTTTTTTTTTTTTTTTAATAAATTTCATAGATTATTTTATAATCTCAGAATTTGAGTTTTTTCTCTCCTAAATTTGTGAGTTATTTTCTGATAAATTTACTGCTTCAATCTCAAAGAATGTTCCAGTTTTTTTTTTTCTTTTACCTCCTAAATTTGTGTCTTTCATGGAGTTTTTTTCTTGCAAATTTACCTCTTTAATCCTAAAATATTACTTTTTTCTTGTAAATTTATGACTTTAAGAAGCTTTTTATCACAAGTTTGTGACTATAATCTCAATTTTTGAATTTTTTTCTCATAAATTTGTGAGTTTTTTTCTTGTAAATTTACCACTTTAATGTCAGAATAGTCTGTTTTTTTTTTGTTTTGTTTTTTTTTTTGTAAATTTAGAACTTTAATCTTGGTAATTCTGAGTTTTCTCTGAGTATAACCCCCCCTCCCCTGGCTCCATATTTTTCCCCCTTCAGTGGCCCTAATATGCTGTCGTACATATTATGGGGAACTTCTGAATTAAAATATTCACTGTAAGAGTCAGAAACACAGGCAATTATTTTTCTGCCTTACAGAAGCTCAAAAAATCTGCCAGCAGGATGAGATAATCCCACTTGTTTCCAGCGCTGACAAATTGTTTCATGAATTTTCATGAGTTAAGTGTCATTTTCTTGATCCTGGTGGCTGATCTGCCTCGTTTCAACACATTTAGACTGAAACCAGTGAAACTGCCCTGGAAATAAGTGGGATTATCTCATCCCACCGGCAGATTTTTTTTTTTTTTTTACTTTACAGGAGATTTTAACAGTGAAGATGAGACTGAGTGACTGTGCAGTTTAGTGAACTCAGCAGTAAAGTTTTTTTTTGGCAGATGAAAAGGGGTTTGGTCTTGGATCTCTGGCTGATTAAAGAGCAGAAAGAAAAAGAAAGAAGTGGTGAGAACAAACGGCATTGGAAACAAGTTGCTGTAAGAAAGAAAGGTTGGACATGAGCCTAAATGACTTACCAGGATGGAGATTTGGGGGTTTTGTGCCGCTGAGTTTGGCTCCTGGCAGCAGATCGCCCACCAGTTAAGTTGGACTGGGATCCAGTTTGAGACGGGAGGGATTGTTTTGAACGTTCTCAGCTGTTCGAGTGTCAGCTGAGGACTCGTCCCCGGGGAAAACAGGCCTCACATGAGAATCAGAAGACCGAGAAACGTCCCGACACTTTGAGACGGACGGACCGAGCAGCTGTCTGAACGTCACTCTGCACTCTGCAATTTCACCTTGCCTAAACCCAAAACTGATGCCTTCAAGAAAACAGTGATGTACAGGGCAATCACATACTGGAACAGACTTCCACAATATTTAATTTTAATGTCTAACAGATTTAGTTTCAAGAAAATACTTAAAAGAGCTATAATACAGAAAGAAGTTGTTCTAGACTGACACTATTTGTGAGTAATGTGAGTAATGGATGTTTATTGTATTACGCTCATTCGATTTCAACTTAGTGTACTAAGTAAAATTATCTTTACTATATGGACATATGCTCTATTTTTGTTTACTTCTGTAGGTATTTTATGTCTGTTATATTTTGTTTATCATTCTTTGTTATTTAGGATGATAGTTGTTTTCATTTGTTATTTAGGATGATAGTTGTTGTTTTCATTTTTTTGATATATGTGTGACTGTATATGTTACATGTTTTTAATTTATTTTATTTTTTCTTTTTTCTTTTGTTTTTTATTAGGTTTTGTTTTTTATTAGGTTTTGCTTGTAAATCTTTTGATTATATTGTATTTCTTATTTGACCCCAGGAAGAATAGTCACTACTGAGGCAGTGACTAATGGGGATCAACAATAAACAATAAACTCTGTTCGGCCACGTGGCCGTGTTTTGCCTCCTTGTGTGGAAAGTAGCCTCACAGGATCTTTATGTCCTCAATCCTCACGTCACTTTGTCTTGAGGCCATGAAATATGATGTCAAACAAGTGACAGGAGACATAATTTGATAAATCCTCTGTTTCATTTAGGCAGTAAAGAAGCAGGAAATAACATCACAGATATAAAACACAGGCCTCGTGTGTTCTGTTGCTTTTACACAACAGCTTGGCAGAAAAGCAAAATAAAGTTGTGATTATCGTATGTAATTATGTTCCATCAGAAACTCCAGCTCCCCAAACTAAAACATCTGGCCAGCTGTGCCATCTGTCCTACAGCTCCTCACTCCTTCTCCAGTTCGTTCAGCTCGTCCTCTGTGATGCTTCGTGACGACGAGCTTAATCGCTGATCTGAGGAATACCTTCTTCCAAAGAAAAAGGTAGATTTGGAGACAAATCCCTTGTTAAGAATCAAAATCACTTATTGTTTGCCAAGTGCATTCACACACAACAAGGAATTTACTTTGGTGGTTTGGTGCCAAAAAACAAATAACAGAAATGCTGAGATCAAAGGAAAGAGAAACTTATCAAGGTAAGGTAACGTTTTAGGAGAGGTTATAAAAAATAAGGAAACGTGTGCATGTGGAGGTTTATTATGTCCTCGATGATGGCCACAAGCCAAGACGTGTTGGTCTGTCATTAAAGTTGATCTCCAGACCTTTTCCATCCAGCCAGAAAACTCGACTCTGCTCAGGTGTAATGTTGACAGCTGGATCCCAGTGGAACATGTGGTGGATAAAGTAATGCTATAATAAACACGGCTCGTGATCAATCAGACGCTTGAGCACCAAAACCACAGGAGAGCAGGCGTGCAGGCTCGCAGAGGAATATATTTAAAATGAAGTGAGGCAGGTTAGAGACTCAGGAACCAGCCTGACAACACACACGATGAACCGACAGGAAGTAGAATCAGAGGAAACCTTAAATACAAACTGAAGTGACTGGCCAGGACAGGACAGAAGACCGACGGGACAGAGGATTGGCTGAAACTCAACGTGGACAGGCGACACGACGGCCGGGCCGGAGTGAGAGTGAACCAGCTGACAAGACTGTGGAAGAACAACAGGAGCAAAAAAGATGAACAGACTGAATGAAGACACAAGAAAGACGAGGGAACTAAAGCAAGGAGGGGAATGAGATTTCGCAAATCCTTCATAAAATGCTTGATGTAAAGCTGCCTTTAGATCCAAAACTCTTTATTTTGGGCTTATATCCTAACACCCTAGTCATACCAAACAGCAAAATAGCTCTTATAGATATGTGTCTACTCCAAGCAAAACGCTCAATTGCTTTATCGTGGAAGAAAATTCAAAGACCAAGCGTGGGTCAGTGGCTTAGAGAAATGAGCAGTTGTTCCGCTATAGAAAGGATAACTTATATTTTGAAGAAGAAAACTGAAATGTATGATAAAGTTTGGGGACTTTTCACTAATTTCTTAAGGGATGTTGATGTGTTGGACATGAATAGAGATGATGACACTGGAAGTACCTCAAACTGTTGTGGCTCTCTATATAATGCTGGATGATGTGGAATAGCCTTTTATTTTGTTTTTGTCTTTGTTCTTTTTTTGTGTGTTTTTTTTTCTGTATGTGTGTGTATTTTTTTTGTAATTATTGTGTATAATCAGTTCTTTTTTTTGCAATTGTCTTGTTTAATATAAAATAATAAATATATTGTTTATAAGCAAGGAGGGGAAATATCAAACCGAAATCCAGGGCAAAGTGAACAACACGCAAATGCAAATACAGAAAACCAAAACACAAAGTCCATAAACCATGAAGCCATGATGTGCAGCTTAGGGTGCCGATGTCGAAATTAACTTGAGTTTGCAGAACCCGACGGATGAGAGTTTAGGTGTGTGTCGCTGCAGCTTCAGCAGCATCTCTTATGTCCGTAAAAACATGTTTCCATCTCGTCTGCGTGACCAGAGGCTGATGTGACGTACGGGGTGGGCAAAGGGACAAACTGTGTGTGTGTGTGTGTGTGTGTGTGTGTGTGTGTTTTCAGGATTAGTTTAATGGACAGAAAATCACGGCACACTCTGGTTCATTTTACTGTTTGAGCTCATGAAAATATTATGCTCGCTTGTCAAAATGTCTGCGTGTCTGTATGCTTTTGCCCCGTTTCATAAACAGTGCGGTTTGCCTTTAGTTTGCCAAACATATTAAGACCTGGCCTGGATTTTAAAGAGTGCTGGCAGGACTTTTGTTTTTATATGAATTTATGCTGTAATGTTCATGCATTGCTTTCCCCTCGTAGCTCTGATTGATTACATATTGCATGTAAAGCTGTTTTCAGCACTTTTCACTGCACATACTTGACCTCATTTTTTAAATCAGCATGTTAAACCATCGCAGCTCTGTTACAATCCCTGCCAATGCACTCTTCAGTCCCTCTTTTTAAAACTGGGGACCCCAACCCCACCACCTCCACCACCACCTCCATCACCACCACCGCTGCCCTTTCAGCATGTGTCTGACATCCAAGATATGTGCCAGCCACGACAGCCCAACAGCATCAAGAGCTTTCAGGATTTCAGGGTGAATCTCATCCTTTCCTGGCACCTGAACACTGTCAGGGAACCAGGTGATGACCCTCATGAATTCTGCAGCCGTCCCTCCTCCATACAGAGCTTGTCTCTTGGGTTCAGAAGCTCCTTAAAGACTTCTCTCCAAGGTCTGACTACATCCTCAGCTGCTGTCCCTGTTTTGGACAACCTTGTCCAGGTGGTTCCTTCACCTGACCTCTTTGTTGCTCCTAAAAGTTGTTTTCCTTGCCCTCCTCAAACCCCTCCCACATCTGAGTTTTTGCTTTTTTCCCACTGAAGCCGTCCTTCTGACATGCTGGTATGTCTTTACTGGAGAGCTTCCTTCTTCGGCCTGATGACCTCCACTGTCTGGGTTTTAGGTTTCCGCTGTGACAGATGCCGACGATTGTCCGACAACAACTCCAGGCTGTTTCTTTAGTGATGGAGGCTTTGAACAGGGTCCCTTCAGGCTTCATGACCCAAACCTCCCTGAGACGCTGGAGAAGGAGCTCCTCCAGACGTGAGTTTGAAGACTCTCTGGACAGCGTCCTCTACCAAATGCTCCCAGTTCAACCTCACTACACGTTCAGGTTTAGCAGGTCTGTCCCAGTAATGCTCCCCTGCCATCTGATTCAACTCATCACCAACTAGAGCTAAAGCTAGCTAGCTAAAGCAGCTACAAAGTCGATTGTTGAGGAGCTCTGGTTCCAGGTCCAGGTATGAGCTGCCTTATGCTGGAACACGGTGTTCTTTATGGACCAAGTCCAAGTCCACAAACAAAGCACCACTCAGGTTTAGATCATGAAGGCCATTCCTCTGAATCACCTTCACCACCCGCTCAGAGTCTGGAGGAACACCAGCTTCTCTGAGCTGCTGGTTTCCCCTCTTTAACATGCAGCTGCAGTGAGGAAACCTTCAGCACCTGCACCTTCACCTGTGCAACTCCACAACAGGAGAGTCCAGGCTCGATCTAGAGGTCTGGTTCTGAGCTGAGGCCGTGCATGAAGGAGAATCACTCAACATCCCGTCCCAGCCTGTGTGCAGTCTGCCAGGCCGGCACCAGCTGGCATCACACCTGGACCCTACCTCTCCTCCAGGTGGTGGGTTCTCACGAGGGCGGCCTCACTTTGCTCATTTGGGTTGAGCCCATCCAGACCCGGTCACCAGTCCAGCACCGTGGGCTTACCTCCAAGGCCTGACCACAACAAGACCAGCTGGTCTCCCTAATCCAGGTGATTTACCTGTTTCCATTTGTTGGTGCTCCAGAAGAGCTTCAGGATCTCTCTTGGTCTGTCCGTCACCTGAGACCAGAGGTGCCTGGGAGGAACCTACCAGGAGATAAATGTCCCAGACGAATAAGCTCCTGTGATGAGGTGGCAATTTTAGGAAGTTGTGCATGAAAAAGCTTCTTCTGCAAATTAACTCGTATCTCCAGCCATCAGATAAACGTAGTGCATCAAAAAGTAAAAGATCTGAGAGCTAGAGCAGGAAAATTTTTAAAGTCTCACTAAATGAACGTACTCAAGTAAACTGCCGGGATCTCAAAATGAATCCTCAACATTTGCAAAGTAATGCGGTGTAAATCTGAAGGTGCGGTGCTGTCTTCATTAGGTGCACTTACATGGACAATAGTTCTTCAGCCTGATTGAACCTGATTAGTGATTTCAGCTTAACTGTTTTCATGGAGGCTAAATAAACTCATCTGATAAGATGAGCCTTTACATGTCCCAAAGCATTTAATCAGAATAAAACTGCTGGGAGGCGTCTAATCTGCTGGAAATATAAATATAATCTGGGCTAAATCATGATGTCTGGTGGCAACGCCACCATCAGGCCTGCAAAAATAAAACCTGGCTGGCTGGTTTGGACTTTTATTCTTGTAACGGGCAGCCTTCAGGTTTCTGATTTGC